>NC_033623.1:7823134-7892955 GCF_001540865.1 Ananas comosus | reverse complement strand
AAGTTTAACGGTGTAGAAGAATCAAAATTTTTTCAAATTTTGATAGAAAATACTTTAAACTATCTAGATTAAGGTTAACATTCTTGATCTTGAATTTAAATGTCCTATATACAAATTTTAAAGATTATTCAACTTTCATCGTCCATTTTGACATAATTTATTTACTAAGTAAACGATATCGAAAAATACTAAAATTTTATTCCTAAGAACTTCCTATACCCTAGATCATTTTTTAACGGTGTGGATCATTAATTTGAACACCCTAAAATCTAAAACATGAATATAGTATCGGAGCTCCGGTACTATAGATAGTATAGTAGCCTAATTCTATATATATATATATATATATATATATATATAGCACTAGTATATATCGGTAGCACGGAGGCCTCTGTGCTACCAAGTTGTTTTCAATGTTGTAGCTTCCAAATCGACGATTGGCTCCGTTAGACTTGATCTACACTATTAAAAGTATTTGAAAATTAAATTTTATAATTTTTGGGTATCATTTACCTATCAAACGAATAGTCTAAAAATGAATGGCTGAAAATAAAAATCTTATAAAAAATGATGATAAAAGACTTGAATTTAATATCAGAGTTATTGATTTTACTCTAAATAGTGAAAATAATTTTCTATAAAAGTTTTATCAGATTTGGATTGTTTTACACCGTTAAATTTACAAACGCATCACTTCTACCATTAAAATTGGCAATTTTGGGACCTTTTGATCACTAGCTAAATGATGGCGAAAAATTATGAAATTTAGTTTTCAAGTACTTTTAATAGTGTAGATCAGTCTAACAGAGCCGATCGTCGATTTGTAAGCCGCATCATTGAAAACAACTTGGTAGCATGAAGGCCTCCGTGTTACTGATAGTATACTAGCCTAGTTCTCTCTCTCTCTCTCTCTTACTCACTCACTCTCTCTCTCTCTCTCTATATATAGTCTGGCTACTGTACTCTTATGAGTACGACCGTTCGTACTCATAGATCGTTTGCGATGATAGAGCTTTCTAATCGATGATTCATATCGTTAAATATTATTTAGAGCATTTAAAATTTCTAGAAATCAAATTTTAAAATTTTTTGATATCAATTACTTTACGATCAAAAGATTTTAAATTTGACAATTTTAAATGGCCGGTATGGAATACTTGCTAGTTTAACGGTCAGTACAAAAGAATCAAAATCGGTGAATTTTTGATAAAAAATTCTATTCACTATTTAGATAAAGATCAATAACTCCGATCTTAAATTGAAAGATCCGATCATCCATTTTTAGAACATTGATTGATTTTGACCGTTCATTTTATGCCCACTTGATGGACTAAATTATGACTTCGAAAAATTATGAAATTTAGTTTTTAGAGATTTCAAATATTTTAGATCATATTTAACGGAGTAAATCGTTGTTTCTAAAGCTCCATCATCGAAAACAACTTAAGAGTACGAAGGATTCTATATTTATAAGAGTATAGTTGTGAGACCCCAGATAGTCATATATATGAGATATAATAGGGCTAAACTCTTAACCCGGCTTAAGCATTTTGGGTGGTGGCAAGGCCCAAGAGGTTAAGAGAGTTAAGCGTGCTAGGACGGGAGTAGTCCTAGGATGGGTGACCCCCTGGGAAGTTGGGGCGTTACAATAGTAGCTCTACTCTTTCTTTCTCTCTCTATAGAGTTTGGCTTTCTCTCTCTCTCTTTATATATATATATATATATATATATATATATATATATATATATATATATATATAGTAGGACTACATACTCTTATAAGTATAGAGCCCTTCATACTTATAAGTTGTTTTCAATGATGGAGCTTCTGAATTGACGATTCACTCTATTGATCTAGAGTATTTAAAACTTCTAAAAAGTAATTTCGTAATTTTTTAAAATCATAATAAAGTCTATCAAGCAGGTATAAAATAAATGGTCAAAATCGAACGACATCCTAAAAATGGATGATCGGATCATTCAATTTAAGATTGGAGTCATTGATCTTTATTTAGGCAGTGAATAGAATTTTTTATCAAAAAATTAATATATTCTGATTTAATTACACTGTTAAACTAGCAAATATTCCATACCGGCCGTTAAAAATTGTCAATTTTGTGACCTTTTGATGGTAAGGTAAATGATGTTGAAAAATTTATGAAATTTAATTTTTAGAAGTTTTAAATGTTCTAAATAATATTTAATGGTATGGATCGTCGATTTAGAATCTCAATAATAAAAAACGACTTATGAGTACGAGAGCGATCATACTTTGTACGATTATTTCTAAGGCTTCATTTGGTTCGAGATTAAGTAAGAACTAGTTATTTCAGAGATAGGGTTAAGTTCAGGGTTAAGTCTGGAATAGACCAATTTTGCGTTTGAATGATAATTGAGTTATTCTCGGGATTAAAAAAAATAGCGTTTGGATAGATAAAATGGAATTAGAAGAATAATTGGTAGTTATAAATAGAAAATAATGATATTATTCCAATTATTTTATTTGAATTTAAATTTTTTTTATTTTATATTTAAAATTTTAAATAGATAAATTTTATAGTTAAAAAATTCAAAATTAAAATCTATATGTTAAAATCTCAAATTTAAAAATTTAAAGTTATAAATTTTAATTTTAAATTTTAAATCAAATCTAACAAATATAAAATTACAAATATAAAATGTCAAATTTTAAAATTAAATAATTAAAAATAAAAATTTAAAATTTAAAATTTAAAATTTAAAATTCAAAAATCAAAAATAAACTTTAAAATTTTAAATCTGAAATTTAAAAATTTAAAGTTATAACTTTTAAATTTTAAATTTTAAATCAAATATCAAGTTACAAATATAAAATGTCAAATTTAAAATTTAAATAATTAAAAATAATAATTTAAAATTTAAAATTTAAATTTTAAAATTAAAATATAATTTTTTACTTAAAAATTAAATAGAGGCCGGATTAATTAATCCCGACCCTATTTCGGGGTAACCCTTGTCCCTCTAATCCTGAACCAAACTGGGGCTTTAAGGAGTAGTATAGAACTCACGTCATGCTGATTGAAGCTGCTATAGTGTACCCAATAGCTACACCAAGTAGGTTTACATACTGAATTGCTCCACAGATTCTCACCTTTGATCCACCTGCACAAAAATTTTTGATCATTAGTTAAATGATGCCTAAATATTATAAAACTTAGTTTAATTTCAAATATTTTTAATAGCGTAGATCAAATCTAACGGAGCCGATTGTCGATTTGAAAGTTGTATCATTGAAAATCACTTCGTAGCACGGAGGCCTCCGTACTACCGATAGTATACCAGCCTAGCGCTCTCTCTCTCTCTCTCTATATATATATAATTTTGTTTTGGAGAGTAAATATTAATTTTGGACGATAAGTATGGATCTTGCACCTAAGGTTGCCCTCACAGCATCCATATAAGTGTAGTTTCTCCGTCCGGTGACAGGATCCCCGGTTCGGTAACAGTCGCAGAGGAGGTTGGAGGTGTAGTAGATTACGAAGGCGAAGAGGATCATGACGGCCGGCCCGGCGATCCAGCCCAGTTGCCCTATGGCCCATGCAAGGGACAGCACTCCTGAACCTATTACTGCTGTGATTATGTGTGAGGTGGCTGTCCAGACAGTACCTGCATGCCAAAGTAGGTTGTGCAGTTAGGCCCCGTTTGGTTCGGGGGATAAGCGGGGATAACGAAAGTTATCCCCGCTATTCCGCCAAACGAGATCAATTTTTACCGGGATATTTTATTCCGGTCAAAGCTTGCTATTCCCTGTTATCCCGGAATAGCAAGTTTTTTACTATTCCACCATTTTGGTGGAATAGTGCTTTTCCCATACTTAATTTCAAACTTAATTAAAATTATAAAATAAATTAAAACTAAATTATATAAATATAATATATTATATATTATAATATATTATTTTTATTATTAAATTATTAATTGTACTATATTAATACATATTATTTATATTTAAATATTATAATAAATTATATTTAAATATTAAAATAAATTAAAATTTAAAATTTAAATAAGTTTAAAATTTAAAATATTATAATAAATTATATTTAAAATTTAAAATTTGTAATCTCAAAATTAAAGTTTATAATTTTAAATGTGGTGTTTGAGTACAAAATTGATTAACACATAGGGGGATCATCAACTTTACTTGCGGAGTACAAAAATAATTAAATTATCTGCAAAAATAATTATTTAATATGATACCAGAGGTAATTCTAGTATAGTTATGTTAACTCCTCCTATCGTCAAAATTCATTCGGTCACTACATATGAAGATAACTGCTGAGTATATAATATAAAGATAATTCTCTAGTAGCTTATGATTAAAATTAAAAAATGGTTACGTCACAAATCTGGATAATGTTTGGAAGAAGTGCTGATAGTGTGGGGGCTATTATGACTTCAAGAAGAGATGCAACGAAATAAAAATTATATCCAAATCTTTTTGTCTAGCAATGTTTAATTTAAAAACTTCCAAGTGAACTACTGAGAATCTTAAAATCATTAAGCATCAACCAAGCTAGCTAGCGAACATGCATGCATTCATTAAGTCTTAATCTGCGTAAATCTGTTTTATTCTCTTTTCTTCTCTTTTCAGTGGCCCTTATCTGCTTGTGAATTCCCCAGCCTAGCATCGTGTAAGTACGAAATTAATGCTTCAAAACTTAATCAGTATGTAAAAGATGATTGAGCATATATAAGGACAGCGAGAAATTAAAGAGAGTTCGCATATAAAACTCACCTGTTCGTTTAAGGCGGCCATCATCATCAAAACATTTAGAATATCCCGGAGGATTGCTTGCTTCGGCATCAACATGAGGTTTCGGCTGCGTTTCGACTTGCAGATATACTCTCATATCGCGGTTCTCATCGAACTAATTAATGCCAAAATAGTCATACCATATGCAACATAATTAATAATATTCCATTACTTATTACCGAACAGAAAAAAGAAGCCTCACTAAGCCAAATCCGAACTATTTTAAGGATAACTTATTCCGACGTACAGCGCTCTCATGGATTCTAGGAGGAAGGGTACGGCTTCTGGGTAGCATGACGATTGATCTGTTACCTACTTGGTTTCACAAAAGCACCTTTGTTACAGTATAAAAGATTAAGAAAAGGAGAGAGAGAGAGAGAGAGAGAGAGAGAGAGAGAGAGAGAGAGAGAGAAGTGGCGAGGGGAATATAACAAGATGTGCTAGCTCCTTACCAAAATTGGTAGGAGCCTTTTATAAAGAGGTCGAGTGATGAAGTGGTGGGGGGTGGGGAGGAGTAACTCAATCAATTATTGGGATAAGGAAGTGGGAATGAGAGGATGATTCCTTAGCCTTTTCGCCCGTAAAATTAAGTGACGATCAAACGTGCTACACGCTGTCTCCTCTATTCCCCAAAAAACATGGGCAATTGCGCATGATTAGTCCCTTAAAATGAATTAATGTTGATTAGTAATGGTAATTGTTGTTATATTTTTATTATTAAATGTGAATTTTAATTTTTATTAAACTTTGCATAACCTATACTTGCATTCATAGTTGTGCAAGTGAAGTTACCACTTCATTCATTTAGTTTGCATTTATTGTGAACTATATTTGAAACCTAACCTATGCACTATGAACGTATACTAAAGCTATGAAACCTATGGCTTTTTAATTCTTATATCTCCTATCCTTTGAGCCTATATATAGAGGGCCTTTTCTATTCACTTGTGAAAAACACAACACAACAACGAAAATTATAATATTTATATTCTACTTGAGAGATAGAAGGTCAAAGAAAGATATTTCTTTTGGTGGAGCTTTTGGGCTCATCTACTTGTGCAGAGTTGGTGATCGAAGCCACACGACGAGGGTCGAGCCGTTGTATCCTGGAGGGGACAAGTCAGTGCTCTGCCGCATAGGTTCAAAAGTTTTGCCAACCGCAGAGTGCTTGAATCTTCTTAAAGAGAGCGAAATATTCGTGCCTCAGTTTGATCGACTCGTTGATATTTTTTTAAATTATTTTATAGCTAACCTCTATTTTTGAATATTTACACTAACAATAATAATAATAGAGCAGATTGCCGTAAACTTAGAAAAATTTTGGCTCATGTTTCTTGATATTCTCGCGAATAAAAAGTGGACAACTAAAGAGGCATTGTTCGGTGACAAAATATTGTTATTGATTGAACTAGCATATTTAACTTAAAGAGAAATGCATCCTATCCATTTCCAATCCCCTATTTAATGCACCAGTCGCATCTGTTGATCCGGCTTACTTGCATGTAGAGATGGAAACTCTTTTCTTTGATTTACTACTTATCCCATTTTTATTCACGCGGTAGGCTTTGCTGAGATTCAAGGACCAAACATGTTTTGCACCTATCAGTTAAAATAAAAAACTCATTACAAAATCTCATTTACTCAAGAGTGCTTCTACAAGTTATTTGCCCGCTGTCCCATAACGAATTAATCTTCCATTTTCATTACAAATATGACTACATAACTAGTGAGATGATAATCTTCTTAGCCTAAATTTGAGCTATTGTGAAATTAATGTTTGTGTTGGGAGCCGAATTCGGGAGCCGAATTCCCTTTTCTTTGACCGGGTCAAAGATCTCTCTCGGAAAGTGTGTTGGAATGCGGAACGGCTATGATTAGTGACCCTTGAAGTTTGCGCCTTTCGATTGGATCAAGCGATTTAGCTGATGAGGGATCGGATCTGGGGCGTGCGCGTGTCTAGATCCGCCATATGCCTACACATATAAGGCGTCTAACAACAATAGAGTGTGAAAGTAAGGAAATAAAATAATTAGAGATATCAGAGCAAGTGTACAACTAGATTAACGACAATTAGGATGAAAAGAGAACTAAACCAATAAGGTAAAAATATAAAGTAGTACAACACAATGTCTTAGATACAAGTGCTAAGTATACAAAATGATGGCCTCTACACATGGGTACAAGATCTCTCGTACTCTATATAGATACAAAAATAGAGAGAAAACCACCTAAATAAAATCTCTCATTATCTAGCTCGAGGTGATTCCTTTCCCGCGATTTTTTGAGCCTCTCCTGGAGTGGAAGGCTCTGAAAGAAAACATCAAACAGAGGGGGTGTGAGAACTATAATTAATAGTTCCCAGTGGGCAATTACTGATCTTAGCAAAATTCACCACTAAGCCCAAAAGTAAAAGTAGATAATTCTAACATTTAATTGGAAGTAATAGCATGAATATTAAAATATAAATTAAACTTGCTAGCTACTATGCCACTACTTAACATGAAGTTCCATAATTGTAATAGCTAGCATAATATAAAGGAGTACATCACATGAATATACTAGTATGCTCTAATATATCAAACAAGTATACTATAATGCAACAAGCAACACTATCAAGTATACTACAAGTCCAAGTATGTCAACCAAATGTCCAATACTATGCCACAAGTATGTTCAAGAACTCTAACTACTATAAACTATCTAGTAGTGATTGTCATATTATGTTTTAATGCCATTGCCCAATCTCATTTTAGGACCTATACAAATGTAGTCCGGCTTGTGCCACCTAATTGCCCGTGGTAGCCCAACATTCCCACTCTAGGAATGAGTCTATCCCACCCTAGGAATGAGTCTATCCCACCCGGCCCAGTAGGCTTTTCAATGCCGCACGAGCGAGCATGTATCGCGTAGGCTAACTCCAGAGTGCCGGCTTGTAGGGAGCGACCCTCAAAAGCATGTGCGAATGAATATAAATGGCAAGCAAGTATGATCAACCGTCTCAAGTCTGATGTCGTCATATCTCAACATGGTATGAATACTAGTAACCCTATAGGTCTAGTTTTATGTCACAACATACGGTTCAACCATTTACTACATCTAATGCCATTTCATGACATTAGATTCACTACGTCAAGCATAATCCAAGTCTAATGCCTCTTTATGACATTCTAGTCTTCTAAGTGCATACATATCACAATTCTAATATTACTTTATGACATTATGCTTTCTCCTAGGCCAACATGAGTTCTAGGTTCAAGAGCATATTGTACTTGTCATTTTCACTACATGAAACATGATCTCAAGCCACACATAAGAATGCTATCCATATGCATAATTCCAACATAAATTGTAACATACTGAAACCCTGGTAATTAAATTCGAACCTTGGTCAATCTGACCAAATTGCGAGGTTCGTACACTTCGGAAAGGCTGAAGGCGTCAAATAATGCAAAAGTGCATTACTGGGGATCTTCGAGAGCTTTGGAAATCAAAATCTGCAAAATTGTAGGTTTTGTGCTCTTGGGGACCGGTCCCTGGTGGGAGAGACTGGTCCCCGAATGCGTAGGCGACGAGATTGCCGAAAAATTGGCTAAGTCCTGAAAAACCAGCTCTTGGGAACCGGTCCCTGCGAGGAGAGACCGGTTCCTGCAAAGAGAGACCGGTCCCATTAAGGGAAGACCGGTTGCATCGTGCGCAGCCTGCGCAGTCCGCGGGAGAACCTCTCGGGGACCGGTCCCTGGTCGGAGAGACCGGTCCCTCACTGCGAAAAATGCCCAGTGAGGGCTGATTTGAAAAATAGAAGTGGGAGGGCCTTATTATAATTGTTACAACATGATATAATCCTACACCCTCTCTCCCACAGCCATTCTCACCTCCCCAACTCATTTCCTATTCTTTCTCTCTCTAGAACCCAAGCTCCAAGGCAAGGAGAAGGTGGAGGAAAGCTAGAAGAAGGTGGATTTTGGAGGTTTGGTGGTTCTAGAAGCCCTCCAACAAGAAGGAGCTTGCTAGAACTTGGGCCAAGGTAAGTTTTTAGCATGTAGAACTCTAGGGTTTGGATTTTAACACTAAGTTTTGGGATTTTGAGTTTGTTTCAAGTTTTAGAAACCTTGTAGAGGTAAAAAACCATGAAATCCATGGTTTCCTTGTAGAGCTCTCATGGTGGATCACTAGGGCTCATGGTAGATGCCCTAGGGTTGGTTCTAAAAGGTTGGAAACCTTGTTAGAATGCTTCTTAGATGACTTTAAGTTATTATTTGCTTAAGAGAGAGATCAATCCAAGAGAAATTTGCATAAGGCCTTGTTAGGGCTCAAAATTGGGGCATTTGCCCTAGAATTTTTTCGAGGCAAATTGACCTCGTAGAAACCTAATTGGGGGTCAAACGAATACGTTGGACAACTCCGTTCGACGTTACGAAAATGTTTAGGTATAGTTCATGTACAAAAGGCCTAATATGGCACTATTTTGGTTATAGGACGCGAAATTGGCTTTTGTAAAGTTCGGGAGTCGTCATATTCTACACCTACACGACCATTAGAGGTGGGGAGTGCACACCGGAATCATCGGATTCTCCTTTATGTCTATTTTATCTTTTATTGAGCATATTGTTGTATAGTCATTCATGCATAGTAGGGTTTAGTGACATGTGAACCTTGGTTAGAATTTCAATATTATGCTTTTAACGTAAATGAACATAGTGATTGAACTAGAACCATAATGGACATGTATGACAGAATTCTAAAGTTGTATGAATGTGAGACTTAGACTTGGACAATAGTAAACAAATGTGACATTGACAATAGAGACATAATTGGCAATGAAAAATATTGGTTGTTAAACATAGTTTAACCATAGTGACATTGTGACAAGTAAGACTTAGAAAGTAGTATGGACAAATAGGTAGAAACCCATTATGACAATGGCATTGTGACTAGTGGCTATGTATCCTCAAGTTGAGGATTGGATTGATACTCACGATAAGTTTTGGCTTGAGGGAGGTAGCTCCTCCTCGGGCGGTGCGCTCCGGAGTTGGTTGCCACTAGGTGTGGTAAAGTCCTCCCAGAGGACGGCCCCTAGGGTGGATCGAGTCTCCCGTTATTAAGGGATTTCGGGTTGTGAGTATTTGGGGTTAACAAGGTTAACCGGCAAGATTGGGTAAAAGCCGAAGTAAAGATATGAAACAAGCAGGCATGCATGAGCAATCGTTATTTGATTATATATCCACTGACATTTTTCTTGCAGGCATAGTATTAGCATTAGTATGGTTACAGTTTTCTTTCTTTTGAAATACTTATGCCTAAATAGACCTAGTGGGTAAGTCGGCGAGGTCGGTTACCGAACCCACTGGGAACTTCGTTGTAGTTCTCACACCACTAACCCTACAGGTCCAAGCACGAGCGGGGCGGCGGAGGACCGTGGTAAGGGTTTTGCGCCATAGCTAGTGGCCACCGGGACTTATGCATTTTGTAGTCATTCCTTTGGTTTACATGCATCAACTTCTTTTGTTGATTTAGAGATGTAAAGTTGTAAACAATCATATATTTTTGGTGGATGGCTAAAATATAAAGAATTATGTTGAATGGAAAAAGAATGTAATAGTTGTAGTTTACTTTATTTGGTTCAAATGTAATCAAGTATTATGTATGGTTGTATATATTAGCTTAGAGCTTTCGCTTCCGTTGTTACTTGTCCTCGTGCAAGCTTTGTATAATTGCATATCTCCTTGTTGATTGTTTAATTATACATGTTGTTGGAGCCTTGGGCGGACAGGAAAAATGCTGTCCGTTCGGCGTCTGTTGACGTGACCCGAACCCGACCAAATTGGCGGGGATTGAGGCGTGACATAAATAACTCTCTACTATATAAAGGTCCAAATTTGCATTTTAAGCATTCTAAAATTCATATATGCCCTATCTAGCATGAATATGCATGACTTTTCATTTCACAATATTTAAAAATGACTAGGTGAAATTTTCTCATTTTGGTGAGGTCAAACCCACGGAGGCTCCTCGGATCCCCTTCGTTTGCGCCGACGAAGGTGTCCACAAGTCTTCTAGCTTCCTAAAGAAAATTCTAAGAGGGTTAAACAAAATAAACAAACACTCAAAGTGTTCATCTTTAACTAACCCAACAATAAGGCAAAACTCACCTAAATGTGAAAAAAACCCTCTCAAATTCCAAATGGAAGTTAAAGCCTTTCAAATCTATCCTAACGAGATGTTCTACACCTATCAAATGAGCCCCAAAAGCTATAAATCAAAAACCCCCAAAATAAACTCTAGGTTTCTCATAACTAGGGTTTCCATACAAAAATCATGAGAATCATGATCTAGAGAGGAGAAGTGAGTAACTAACCTCTTTAGAAGTTTCAAACAAGGCTTGGAGTCAACTAGGGTTGAAGATCCTTCCTCTATCAAGCCCCAATCACGAGATCAACTCTTCTCCAATGGTGGAAATAGCACTAAAAACCAAAAAGAGGCAAAAAGAGGTGATTAAACCTCAAAAATCCCAACAAAATGAGAGAAAAAAGAAAGAGGGGAAAGGGAGGGCTCCCTTATCTTTCTCTCCACTGGTTCCAAGCTCAGAGAACACCAAGGGGCGTGGGGCGTATATGTAGTAATGCTACAATATAAAAAACACTCCTAAAAAATAAGCAGTTCGCAGTCTGCACTGCGTACCGGTACACGGGAAGGAGTACCGGTACCAAACACTGTGCGCGCAAACCCGAGCCTCGGGTTGGCAGAAAAATGGCACTTGATACCGGTATAAGCCCGATGCTCTACCGGTACCACCTCCCATTCCGGTATAAGCTCAATGCTGTACCGATACTCTGCTCTGCAGAGTCCAACTCGAGACTAGCCTAGGTTCTTCACTTTGGAGATCTTAGTGCTGAGTTTTAAATCTCGATTCTCAGGATGAGAGCCATAGGTCGGAACACTGTCAACGACCCTTCAGAATATCTGGAAAAACTTGGAACACAGGTCAAACACTCGAACCTTGCAATTTGCTAAAGTTCAGTGTGTTACAGGATCAGCCGAGTTTGAAAGCCTTCACTATAAAACTGGTTCGGCTGAACCAGCCGAATGTACGGACTGCACAAAGACTAGGGTCGGTTGATGAGCTGAATAGATGGAATACATATATAGTGACTGGTTGGCTGAAAGAGCCGAATGTCTTTATATATTAAAATGAAGTTGGAAACTCATACAAAACAGAGTGTGCCCGAAGGGCATACAGACTCTGAAAATCTAAATTACAACAGAGTGTGCCCGTGGGGCATACAGACTCCAGATATCTAACTTAAAAACTACTCATAGGAAAACAATAAATGCGGGTAAAAAAGATTACATGTAGACTACTAGAAAACGATAAATGCAGGAAAGGAAAATATTGAAAATGCGGTGGTTTTCTCGTTCAGGGGAGAGAAAGACCTCTATTACAGGCTTCAAAGTTACTATTTATAATATCTTATCAGCCCACATTATTGGTTGGTTATAGTAGTGGGGAAAGTGGTGTAGCCATGATCATGGAAGTTATGCCCCACCTCTCATGGAAGTTACGCCCCACTTCTCAACTTTCCCGTCTAAACGCTCTAGACCTTTAGGTGCCTTATTGCCGACTCCTGGTGTACCACGTGTCCTTATTTCTTTGGCTCATACATAGGTTAGGTCGGGGTGTTAATTTTTTGGTATCAACAATGCCCCCCCAATAGTCTTTCGAATGAACGTTTGAATGACTATTGGTGCCAAATCAACGGCTCAATAACACAGCCGAGACCCGAGCTTAATTTCACTAGTCTTGGTCGGCTTAAAGGAAGCGACTCTTTATCATTCTAGCTGTATATACCTCGGCTTCATCAGCCGATTCTTTGCTTTTACTCTATTGGCTCGGCTCTTCTTGAACCAACTGTTCTTCTATCAAAGATTTCTCTTTAAAGAAAGTGGCTCTTTACCAGCCGCATATATCTCGGCTTCATCAGTCGATTCTTCACTTTCACTAATTAGCTCGGCTCTTCTTGAACCGACTGTTCTTCTATCAAAGATTTCTCTTTGCCTTTGCTTTGCTTTTTATATCGACTCCATTGCAGCCGATTGTCCTCACTTTCCTTCTGGAATTGCTTATATTGGGCAACTCGAACACCTAGATCAAATAGGTTAGAAAAATACTTATCTTCAAAATGGTCTTTTATCTTAAAATACAGACCATTTAACGCCATTTTGGCGTACTTTGATTCCGGCATTCTCATAAAGCACCGGATTTTGGTTATTTTGAAACAGTTCAAATACTCTTCGACCGTTTCACTTGACTTTTGTCGGTATAAAGCCAAGTCGGCAACTGATAATTGTGGCTCCGACCTATAGAATTGCTCATGAAATTTTCTTTCCAATTCGTCCCAATTTTGGACAGAATTGGCTGATAAACTTGTATATTAAGTAAACACCATTTTAGTTAACGACGTGTTAAATAATCAAAGTTTCAAAAATGAGTCAGCGGCCGCTTCTTTACATTGGGCCGTGAATCGGGCTATATACTTGATCGTATTCTCGGTCTCATCACCCGAGAACTTGTCAAACATCGGCATTTTCCAATTTGCCGGAAAAGGATGTTCTGTATCTATATTTATAGAATAAGGAGATCTAAACACAAGGCACATTGCCGGCCTTGCGCCAATTCCGAAAGTATTTCGGATGGCTTCTTCAATCTGAGCGTATATTTCGTTATTGTTCCCCTGCAAAGGAACCTGTGCTTGTACCATATTCGGTCATTGCGGTAGACTAAAATTCTGCACAACAGGGTTAACTTCTTGTATATTCGGATCCTACCACTCAGCTCTAACCCCTACATCTGGGGCTGATATGCTGCCACTGGCGAAGAAGGTGGTAATCCCTAAGCTATTTCTGGTTGCTGACCGACATTAATAACATCAGGTCTGTAAGCCGCCTGAAATGGTGCCCCCTGGTATTGGGGTAGACCACTTGCTGGTGTTATAGGATTTTGTAACACCGGTGTCATTACAGGCCCTTGTAAGCCTGTTACAGGTTGCTCATTACGATTCAATAATTGCCTTATTCGAACAATATTCTGATTGGAGGCCGTGATGGCGGCCAGTACTGCATCTAAACGTGCAGTACTTCTATGACTATTTTGGTCCAGTACTTGTAGGACCCGTGTCATTTATCCAAGTGCTTGAGCCAAACTAGGCTCTTGTTGGTCAGATAGACCACTAGTTTCACCCTCAACTGGCAAAATCGCTTGGCGTTTGCCAGCGTTGTCTGAATTACTGGGTTGATCGCTCCCGGAATTTCTAGGAACGACCCTATTGCGTAAATTTATGGCATTATTATCAGCCATAATTTCAACAAAAATATAAATTTACCTGAATTGGGGTCCCACCGGGCGTGCCAAAAATTATTGGTAGCCGAATTCCCTGATCCTTGACCCGGTCAAAGATCCTCCTCGAAGAACGTGTAGGGATGGAAAATGACTTCGAAAAGTGACCCTCGAAGTTTGCGCCCTTCGACTGGATCAAGTGATTTGACTGATGAGGGATCGGATTAGCCGAGTTCGAAAATCTCTAACTCTGGAATCGGTTCGGCTGGATGAGCCAAATGTACGGGCTGGCACAGAAACTAGTGTTGGCCTAAGAGCCGAATGGATGAAAACACAGTGATTGGTCGGCTTAGAGCCGAAAGCCTTTAAATATATTGAAACTGACTGGTGGAAAGAATACAGGGATCGAGTGTGCCTATGAGCATACAGACTCGGTTAATCTAGTTTACTTCTACTCCTAGAGAAAAATAGTAAATACTGGAAAGTAAAAGGTTACAAGTAGACTACTCCTAAGAAATGCGAAGAAATTGCATAGAAAATAAGGGTGGTCTTCTGTTCACGGAAAAAAGACCTATTTTTAGGGTATTATTGGCCTATTTATAGATCGCCCTTATTGATCAGTTATTGCTTAATTATGATCGGCCACTACCCCTACTTTCTCGGGCCACTTTCAGCCGATCGGAACCGCTTGTAACTGCTCGCGGTTACTATAACTTTCCTTAATTCACGCGGGAATTTACTTAAAACTTCTCCGATGCTTCCAGTGCACAACAAGATTACTGCCCTTAAATAAAACCATTGTGGCGTACCATGTTATTTCAGAATAATGAATAAACTAATCTATATAAAATATATTTATATGAATAGCCCAAAAATTGCTATACTTACTGAAAAATTACATTTGTAAGTACTAATTACTTCAAAAATTACAAAATGCTGTTAATATTTTTAAATGTTTGTCTTGCTAATGTATTAGCTAATAAAAATAAAAGAAAGGGATAAAAATTGTATTAACTGATTAAAATAAAAGAAAAACGTCAAAATAATTTTTCTTAATTTATTTACATACTTTAGCACTCGTGTGACAGTTCTAAGTATTATTATTTATTTATTTTACCTATTGCACCTAGCATTCTATCTGTGAATGAATTATTATTCATGTAAAATTTATCAATCATCCAATTAAAATCCTTCACATTGGATAATAATTAAAAGGGGTACAACATTATGCTATTAACATTTGGAAATCAAGTAACCGACCGTCTCTAGAGCAAGTGGCAAAGGGCTTGGTGGTTGGTACCTGAGACCCAATTTTGCATCCTGGTTGATTCACATTTCTAGCTAAGTTTATTTCTAAATAAAATAAACGAAGCGGGTAGCGTACTACCTATCTCTCAAAAAACATTTGGAAATCAAGTAGCTAATTCTTAATTCATAGCGCAAATTTTATGTTGGGATTTGAAACTTTAATTTAAGACATGAGCCTCTTTGAGTGGCCTAATTTCTAATGGGTTACATATATTTGAGTTTACTAAGTGCTTCAAATACTGTGGAAAAGTTTACATCTAGATGAAGTACAAAAGAAAATGATGCACTCTACTATTCACACGCACACGCACAAGCACACGCAGGTCCGGACCGGACTATGCAGAGATTTAGCAATTCGGTTTGGGCTCACCTATACTTAATCTTTTTTCTCCTTTTAATATATATTTAATCTTTTTTCTCCTTTCAATACCTTTGTGTAATTATATTTAGTTACCTGCTAACCACCTTATTTATTGGCCAAAGTAGCTAGCTGTTGGAGATCCTTTGAGAAATGAACTATATAATATTGCTCCTTTTGAGATTATTTTTAATGGTCACCTACATAGCAGCTTGGTGGTTTTTTTTTTTTATTTTTATTAGCTTATATGTAAAGAGGGACGTGGTGGTTATAGAGTGCCTTTTTCGGACTGAAAATTGAATCCTTACTCTTTATTTTTCTATTCTCTATTATTTGTTGGATCTCTAAAATTTGTGTCGGTTTATCTTTGTGCTATCTTCGGAATGTGCAGATGGGATAGCAAGTGCCTTATTAAACAGGCTCATGGATCTCTAAAATTTGTGTTAGTTTATCTTTGTGTTACCTTCGGAATATGCAGATGGGGTAGCAAGTGCATTATTAAACAGGCTCATCGTATTACTAGAAGTGACTGCCAATAGACTAGCATGTGGAGTGACAATCTTACTTCTACGATAGTGCATTGCACACCTCAATCCACATGCCACATCTAAACACATACTTTCTTACTTATGGCTTTATAGAACTTGTTTACTACTTAATAGAAAACGAGGAGGAGATTAGGGTTCGGGTTTCGTGATCGCACCGTGGAGACGGACCAGGAACAATCCTCGACCATGGCGGAGTCTTCGAGGTCGTTGAGGATGTTCTCCCCGAAGTCGGAGTCGTCGTCCTCCTCTTCTACACCGTCGCTCAAGTACGTGTCCTCTTCCTCCCCTGCGTTCTCACCATTATCATCGTTCTTGTCACGCCCCGGGATTCTTTTTAGCTTCAAAACACAGCGGAAAGGTTTAGAAATTTTTTTTTTAAAAAAAACCTGACCCCAGGGTATGTTAGATCTGCCACAAATACAGGAAGTCCACTGTTCACATGGATAGAGTCTCCCCTATATTTGCACGGCGTCGCACAAGTATAAGATATTTAATAGGAATACAACCACCACTAAATGAATATACAAATAATCATACATTCATACATTCACCATTCACATTAATATTCACATTCGATGTTTAATCATAAATCCACATCTATTAGTTAAAACGTTTTCTACCCGGAAACTGATTTTGAAATACTAAGATACAAAATCCACAGAAAAATCTTTTAAAATTGTTTCCCACACGGAAACTCTTATCTTTTGAAAACACGCTACCACTAGGGGTAGAAAATCATTTCCACTTTATAGAAATCCAAAAGCGTTATTATATTCATAAAACCAACTGAAATCTCAATTATTCACATGTGATAATAAAACTGAACCATAATAATAATCTAAGTCATTTATTTGGAGAACTGAGATAGAAGTTTAACTAATGACGGGACGATGGCTCTAACGATCACTAGACGCGCTCCTCACGAACCGTCCTACTTGGACCTGCGATGTTACCTGTAATGGGGGCGGGGGGTGAGAATATGTAAACATGTTTCCCCTCCCAGTGGGTACCGCAAGCCGACGAGGGCAAGGGTACGCACTAGCAAAGGAGGATAGCAACAATATGGATAAATGAAATACAGTAGCAATGATAATAAATGAACATGTATATACATATAAAAGGACAACTGCCGCTACTGTATGTATGCATCAACGAACAACGAGTCCAAAGTATCCAATCTGGAATAGCCGTATTGGTACGCAACACCTCAGGCACATACCACAATTGCTCTAAATAGAAACAAGCCATATTGGTCCGCAACACCTCAGGCTGAAAGCATATAAACAGAAACAAGCTATATTGGTCCGCAACACCTCAGGCTGAAAGCATATAACCCCTCTTGGGCTCACGGGCTGGCACACCCAACCACTTTTCCGGAAAAGAACACCCTCTTGCGGTGGATCAGACCGCTGTGTTCGTGAAATGCGTACGAGCAGTGGTGATCGATGCTGATATGCTCAATAACCAAACATCGACAACTAGCTGACAATCCAACTCCTCAGGGTAAACCGGCTGTAAGGTCATCCAATAATCCAACCGACCAACAAGGTTACTGATACGAAGTACGAGAATCGACCAACCAGGTCACAGATACAAAGTACGAGAACCGACCAACCGGGTCACGGATATCACCAAACTGCTCTACTCTAAACATGATACGGGATGTGCAAAATACTAAGTAGAGCATCAAGGAACATAGTGAGATGCTAGGCTCAATATATAATGCGATAATAGCAAAAGGAGAACAGGGGTAGAAGAATATCACCGAGCGTGTACCACTGTACCGACTTCGGATCGAAGTACCTACCTGTATATGTCGGCAAGGATATCTCAACTGTAGAGACGAAGCAACCAAACCTACGAAGGGTCCACTGGGTTAGAACCTAACCCACTAACACCAAATGCTAACTCACAATCTGTAATACACTGGACTTTCGCAAATTGCAGAGTTCGAGTGTGTGGAAGGAAGTGTGGAACTATCCTACATGTTCTAAATGACTTGGACAAGTTTTTGAACAAGTTAGAGAGTGATTGGAGGGTTAAAAGTGAGAAATTGCATTGAACTGGCGAAATCAATGTTTTTCTGCTTGCTGTACCGGTACAGCCATCACCTTGTACCGGTACAGACTGGCAGAAAGCTGGCAGCAAGGTTAATTTGGTCATTTCATATTTTGATACCTATCTACTTGACCCAGCTCGACCCCAGGAGCTCTGTGGATGTTGCTGGAGTGCAGAGGAGTGTTCTACCATCTCTTCACCTCTTCTTTCTCTCTCTTAGGGTTTTTCTCTCTTACAAAGATTCAGCCGATTTCGCCTCGTTTTCGTCGCAAACGTTGGTTCTACCGTGTGTCTCTGCGGTGACTCCAGAGCCCTTGTGGACGTGTGGGGGAGTGTTTTGGACGGGTTCTCGCAGCCTGGATCAGCGGGTCATTGGTTGGAAGCTGAGAGGGTAATCGACTTATTTTTTGCGTATCGACGTTCTATTCGTCGACTTGAGTAGCGATTCGAGTTTTTGCTTCTTGCTGTGCTAGGCTGAGGTTTCAGCAATTAAGATGAATTATTTAATGGTAAATTAATCACCTTAAACCAGGTTATGCGCTTGATGTTTGATTGAGATAATTTAGCTAGCTATGAAGCTATTTGATCTATATGAAGCTTAATCGCGTAACTAATGCAGCTTGGATGTGGTTTCACCGCGCCAGCGTTTTCGAACATCTAGAGCTAATGTGGTGACTTGTGGGATTTGATTTAGAGCGGCGTTCTACCTGAGGTAAGCAGGAATTTCCATTCTAAAACTGATTTCGCAAGATTTCTTGGCTAAAGTTAATAGTAGACATGCACGTTGGACATCGTTTAATGATGATCGCCAGCGGGAGTTCGACCGACTTTTGCGTCATCTTGGTTGGCTTTGGGAACCTTTGGAGACTTAATTGGAGGTACTAAAGTGAACCAAAACAGCGACTTATGTTACTATTTGATAGAGATGTGAATTGAGCCGAAATCGGACATTTCGGCCGTAGATTTAATTAATCTTGACGTTTTTTCCGCAGCATTGGGGCTTTCGTTGAGCCGATTGTTGAGATTCTTTTGTGAATAGTTTGGAGCCTAGTACTAGGTGGGTTTGACCTAACCAGGAGCAAGTGGAGCTCCCTATTTCTATAGTATTACAGAATAGAGTAATCCATAGGTGCTTTGAGTGTATATGTGATTGATAGAAAATTGGAAACATTATCATGTAACAATTGATGCTTAAGCAAAAGTCAAATTCTTTATAAAGTAGAGAACATATATGCATGAAAGTATTTATATTCATATTCAATTCAGTTGAATGACTTATGAACAATAGAGAACAATGACATTTTCTTGACTCTAACGTAGAGAACTATGACATGCTCTGGACTATGTTGATAGTGCCATACTAGTGAACAGATTATAATGCTATATGTTTTAGCTTTACCCTTACACGTTTACAATCTAGTGATTACTAGCTCTTGTTACTAATTGTGTATTGAAATTCCGATCTGAAGATCGAGGGTAAGAACTTTGTAAATGAAAATATGAAAGTTGAGACATGTGGGTAATGGACTTTGCTTGCTTGCCATCGTGCTCATTCGCACACGCTTGTGAGGGTAGCTCCCTACAAGCCGGCACTCCGGAGTTGGCCTACGCGACAGTTGCTCGCCCGTGCGGGATTGGGTGCCGAAGTGGATTGCCGTGGGGAGTGTATACTACCACGGGGCCATTAGGCGCGGCGCAAGCTGGACTACCTTGAGTAGGTCCTAGTGAATGAAAATGAAAGTGAAAGTGTTAATGATAGTAATGAATGAGTATCAGTTGTAGTGTACAGTAGTACTTACACTTTTATGATTATGTTTACGTTCATGTTTATAGTAGTTGCAATACTTCTATTATTCAGTTGATTCATTACTGCAGAAATCATATTTACATGTTGAATACATGCCTGTTACCGGTTAGCACTGCATATTTCTATATCATGCACTTATCGCTTTTACTTACTTTCGGTACATCATGAGCCTAGTGGTGTAATTCGCCGAGGCTGGCGGCTTACCCACTGGGAACTATTGTTTATAGTTCTCACGCCCTTTTGGTGGTTGTTTTTATAGAGCCTGTTACAGGAGAGGCTAGGGATCGTGGCAAGGGAGTCGCGCCTAGCAGGGACTACTAGGAGCGTGCTAGTCGATCACCTTGCTACTCGGGCTACGGCCGAGGGTGATGTCCCTATGTATAGAGAGACCACCGTTGTACCTATTCCTTTTGTATACCCTGCGATGTATATGATTTGTTGAGATCAGACTCTGTAGTTGTGATATTTCTCCTTTTTGCTGAGATTTTGGGATTGTATACTCTTTGTTCTTTTGCTGATAGTATCTTGACTTGTACATTGCTCTGATATCAGGATAGGACTCTCTTTGTTTTATTTCCTATCAACTTGCTTCTTCGTAGACGCCTTATATACTGCAGGTGTATGGCGGGTCTGTGCACGTGCCGGCTATGCTTCCGCTGGTACCCGGGCGTGACACAATCCCCACTAACGAAACCACGAGAATCGATTTTTCAAAACCGATTGCCGAACACGCCGAAAGTCCCGAAAACCGCACTGGGACTCCGCCGGGACCCACGCACTGTCCCGGAACTCCCCGACTCATGATATGAGTCGCTCGCTGCCACTAAACATTATTATCTATGTAACTTGGTGGCAAACACAAGGCCTCGCATCAAAACGATTATCGTCGGCTAATCGTTCCGATCCGGGTTCCCGAAAGTGTCGATTCGTCACCGGAACCTACCGTCGCTCACCCGTCATTTTCGAACCCCCGAAATGACACGGGTGACAAGCCAACCAGGCTTAGTGACACAACGATCAACCACGAGGCACCATCGGACGAATTCCAAACCGAAAATGCGTTCCGTCGGTGGATTTCGCCGAAAAACGCTCCGAAAATCACTTTTCGATTTTTGCAAAGGCCTGGGGCCTTGGACGATTAGTCTAGAGGTTACCTTCAGCCCCCACGCACTGCCAACAGCGACCCCAATCATAATAATTGCATAAAAGCCCTTCCAGCTACATAAAATCACATTATTTTATGTGATTTCCGGGCTTTTATGGTCCGTCCACGCAAACCAGAGGTCAATCAGCTATGCCGAGACAGTTGTTGATGGGTCATAGTGTGCCGGAGGCCGTGCTCACCATTCGGAGCACTGTTGGCCACTGGGGCATGCGCGCGAGCGACGCGAATATCAGCAAAACAGCGTGCATAGCGCTAAGATCGCGTCTAATACACCAACCATGGCATCTTTAACCCTAACGGAGGTGAGCACAGTGTTCAGCACGAAGCGAGGATGATCGTGCTGACTCCCACAATCATCGGGGTGCCTTCGGATCACCGGAAGGTGATCGAAACCCCAAATAGTGTGCTGGAGACTAAAAGACAACCTTCTTGAGCAGTAGGAGCTAGGGTTGGTCGCCGGCGGTCGGACAGCGGGCGATCCGGCCGGGGAAGGGTGCGGCCGGTCGGTAGGGTCCGGGGCACCTGCTTGCCGGCGGCGGGAAGCGGTCGATGGCGCGGCGGAGGAGATCAAGCTGTGGCTTGCTTTCGTGTTCTACAGGTTCGCGGCGGCAAGGCGGCGGCTGGAGTAGCTCGGGACGGCGACGACTCGTCGCCGGAGGCCGAGGGAGAGAAGGTGCGCCCCGCTGTGGGCGACGACGTGCGGTGGCTGAGATGGCTCGGCCTCGGCCCGCACCAAATCTGGGCGGCCGCAGGATGGAAGAGCGGCGGCCGGCGGCGCGTGGGAACTGCAGGGAAACACGCCGGGGGTTGCCGGAGGCCTGAGGAGCTCAAGGTGGCCGATCTAGGGCATCCACTGCGCGCGAGTCCCGAGTCCAGGTTGGTTCGGCCTAGGTGGCTTGGTTTGGCCGCAGTTTGCATCGGATGCTCCGGCGGCGCGCGGGGACGACGAAGGCCGGCGGGAACGGCGTCGGTAAAGGACCTCAGCCGAGGGGAACACTTCCAGGGGGTTGAGACAACTTTCTAACCTCCTTCGGTAGAGAGGAAGGTGAAGGTGGCCGAGAGGGGAAAGAGGGAGGTGCTGCAGTGATTTTCCGACGGTCGGAGCTGTTTGCCGGCGGCCGGGCGTGCGCACAGGCAGGGCAGGGCTCAGCTGGGGCGGCTAGGGTGGACTAGGTCAGCTGGGGGGCAAATTAGGGTTAGGGTTTCCATGGTGAACCCTAAAACTCTATTTATACCATATGTATAATTGCAGAAAAGTCCACCATAGACCTATATTTCAGTTAGGTCCCCTGCCAGTACATGACATTTGCACACTTGTCTCTCGACGTTCGAATTCGCGCAAAACGGCGCATAAAATATTGAGGTTTCCGCAATTTTACCGTTTTGCCAATTTCGATTCCTCTGCGAACAATTTGCGATTCCTTTAGATCCATCCGTTGAATTTTCGATCGGATCGTGCCAGCGCGTTCAACACGACTGGGGCAATGAATCTGGCATCTTGTTTCATCCGATTTGGTCTCCGATTTGCAACAAAACCAACCTTCTTTACATTCCACCATGTAACCTCATACATTTGTATATGTAAAACCAATCGAACCCCTTTTTCTCGACAACCGTGCATCAGAACTCAAATCCGTTAGTGCCATTGGGTCCAGAATAGTCGAACCGTTCAAAATGAGCTATTGGATTGCTATGAACGAAGTCCGATACGCACCAGAAGCCAATTCTACTCCGTGGCCTCTCCGGAAAACCGGGTTACTATTCACTTTAGGTGAAAACTAATGATCACGTAACTTCTCCGTTCTAACTCGTTTTCTCTTGAAACTTGACGAGTGTTTATGTAATTAAATTACACACAAAAATATCATCAATAGAGGTTTTAGCTACACTGCCAAAATCTCAGTCCTTACAGTTCTCTTCATCTTCCTCCCTGAGATCCCTCCCATCGCCATCGCTCGCCGTTGGAGAAAGGATCGAAGAAGAAGAAAAAGCCGAGGAGATGAAGGTGGAGGGTCATCTGACGGGGAAAAACATAAAGAGAGATAATGGAAAAGGGGAAGAGAAATGGGGTAAAAAGATGTTATGAGAAGATGGAGGGATGTGAATAAGGCTTAAGAGAGAAGATGGAGGGATATAAAACGGTTCAATAAAAAATATAATAAGAATTTTAAAAAAACTTCAAAATAAGGAGGTTGTGCCACCTCAGCAAAAAGTATTGGGGATTAATATATGTTTATAGTTCTCTTCATCTTCCTCCCTGAGATCCCTCCCATCGCCATCGCTCGCCTTTGGAGAAAGGATCGAAGAAGAAGAAGAAGAAGAAGCTGAGGATATGAAGGTGGAGGGTCATTTGACGGGGAAAAACAGAAAGAGAGAGAATGGAAAAGGGGAAGAGAGAGGAGGTTTAATAAAAAGTATAATAAAAATTTTAAAAAACTTCAAAATAAGAAGGTTGTGCTACCTCAGCAAAAAGTATTGGGGATTAATATATGTTTATAGATAACTTACTATTTAATAGAATCTATTCAATGCTTTTATTTTTGAGCAATGCTTCAATACACCATAAGTATTAAAATCAAATTCTTAATTAGTAAAGGGTATAGTTGGATTTTACATAAAGTAACCTATTGAACATGTTACGGATTTGAATTAGTTAATATGACAATATTGGAAAAAAATTAGTATTATATCAAATTTGTTAGCATCCTATAATATTAAATATCTTATTTAGTTTTGTTACTTACCAAATTAGATAATACCCAATTTGTTAAGTATCCAACTCAAAAAAATATTGAATTTAAATTTAAGTTTTGAAGTTGGTATTGTAATGTAAAATTTTAATTTCAAAATTTATATTAAACTTTTAAATTTTGAATCACATTGTACTTTTAATCTAAAAGCTAAATTTTAATTTTTGATCTAAATTAAAATTTTGAATTTGCACTGGAAGTTTTATTTTAAATTTGTGTTTTATATTTAAAAGTTGAATTTGATTTATAATTAAGTTTTTTATATTGCTTTGCATTTAAATTTACAGTTTAGTTGTAATTTGAATTCCAACTATTGTTGTAGGTATTTGAGAAGGTTATAGTATTCTTAGTTGGATAAAGCTAGTTTTGTAGACCAAAATATTTTCCTAAGAACAAAATACCCTTTAAATAGGTACCTGGTAAATGGTACCTATGCTTGAATAATAGGTCGCCTCTAGAATCATATTACATCTCAACCATCTATTTAAAAAAATAAATGGCTAAGATTTACATGGTGTATTGAAGTTTTGCTCTTTATTTTTTATATAATGGAATTGTTCACTACTTATATTTACTGCTTAACAACATTTGTTCGTTGCTTTTAAGAAGGGCTACTGTACTATTAGGAGCATAGCAGCACTTGTGCTTCTAATCTCCTTACCATCTATCAATTTTGACGAATGGTTAGGGTGAGAGAGAATAGAAATTGGGGAGAAATTCAAAGAAGAGAAATTGAGACACCCAATTTCTCTTTTCTCTCTCATCCTAACTAGCCATTAAAATTGATTGGCGGTTAGAAAGTTAGAAGCACAAGGGTAGCTACACTCCTAATAGCACAGTAGCTCTGATATATATATATATATATACACACAGAGTAGGGCTGCTATACTCTTATGAGTATAGACTATTTAGTACTCATAAATTATTTTTGATGATGGAGCTTTCGAGTTGACAATCTATTGTCACGCCCTGAGGTCCCTTTTTGGATTTAAAATTAATGCGGAAGTGCTCAAATTTTTTTTTTTTAAACCTTGACCCTAGAGGATGTCAGATCCGCTACAAATACATGAAATCTATTGTTCACACGGACAGAGTCTTCCCTGTATTTGTACGGAGTGGCACAAGTACAAGATACAACCAGAATAGTATGAATACCCACATACATTTACCACATCACAATTATCATTCATTCCATCACAGATAATTAGAATTTCACATCTATTAGTTTAAAACGTTTCTCCCAAGAAACTCATTTTAAAGCACTAAGAATCATGAAAATCAAGAAAATTTTTTTTAAAACTATTTCCTACACGAAAATAATTTTCTTTAAAAACACGCTACTGCGAGGGATAGAAATTCATTTTCATAATCTCATATGAAAACCATAATTACTTTATTTATTTCACAAACCATGTGAATCCAATTGAAATAGAACCAATTGAACCATAATATCTAGGTCATTTATTTTGATCAGAAAGCAAGTTTAGAAATTAAACCAAATCCATCGGGTTGAAGCACTCTACGACCACTAACAACGCGCCTCACGTGCCGTCCCTGTAGTGTCCTTGGTGTTTGGCTGCTTGTGTGACGTAGCATCTGTGGCTTGTTGACATGTCTAGGTGTCGGGATAAGTCGGAGTCGTTTTGGCGCGAATAAGACGCAAAACAGACTCGGCGCAGAGCGAGAGTGTAGTTTTGACACTGAAATTTGCAAAGTGCAGGATTTCAGTGTTGAGTACTGGTACCTGGGGAGAAGTACCGGTACGCCAGTGGGGTTGCAGAATTGGATGCTCTCAGGTTGCACATGTTTGATGCTGAGTACTGGTACCTGTTGTTGAGTATCGGTATCGAGCTTGAGTACCGGTACTGCATCGGGCTAATACCGGTACACAGCGCGTGTTGTGCGGGAAGAGGGCCGAGTACCGGTATTTAAGTTGAGTACCGGTACTCCAGGTGGAAAAGTGAGTTTGTAAGGGGCATTTTGGTCTTTTTGGTTGTGGATTGTATCGCCACCTACCCCAGCCTATTTATCTACCCGAGAAGCTTGGAAACTCAGATAGCTTCTCTTCCCTCTCTCCTTCTCTAGCTTGTGTACGTCGCTCATTGGGAACTCGAGGGTCGAGCTTGTGTGGAGTCTTTGCTTGCTAGGAGGACCGTTCGTGCCTGTGGGTCGTCTCGGGTGAACAGTTGGAGGTCGAGCGAGCACGCGGAGTTTCTCCTATAGACTTCTAACCGACGTTGGACGAGCGTTCGAGGTAGGTTGATATTTACCGAAATCGTTAGATTTCCTCCTAAGTCATAGAGTTAGCATGTGGTTTTTGTTTTAGTTATCATGTTAGTAGTTGAAATTCAGAAAATACATGTCTTATGAAATCTGAGTTTTGGAGCAGGATCTTGTCATTTAGATAAATTATATGCTGAACCTGAAATTGATTTGGGAGAAAACTCGTTGACCTACACTGTCACTTTTCGAAATGTAACCGAAATAGTTTTAGGAACTGTTGTTCTTTTGTATCACTGCTGTTAGTGAGAGGTGGATACCCAGACTAGTGCAGGTTGAGATTACGCTCGTGCTGAGAGGCTGAGCTCATTTTAGTAGAGTGTAGACTGTTCCGTACTGTCGGGTGCTGTCGTGGTTGACGGTCGACCCAGATTTCGGTATCTTGCATCAGATTGTGCTAAGGGCACGTGAGCTTTGGTTGTTAGATCAGTTTGACCAATTTGCATTGACTACAGCTTGTGAGAGCCTGATTAAGCTGGGCAGAGACACGCTTGCATACTCTGTTGGGTCGTGCCCATGAGTGTCGCTCCGGAGTGAGGCCTTGACTTACGTTGATGTCGCAGCCATCCTGTTTGGACCCTTTTTCTTGGACCGGCCATCCCCGTAGGTGGTGTATGGTGTAGCTTGGTTACAGGCAGGGTGGGTCCGTTTCGGCAGCCCGTGTGAGATTGGGTCAGCGGTAGCTAGTAATGCATGGTTTTGTCTAAAGATAGTTGTTTTGGTAGCGATAGAATAGAGGCATGTAGCTGTAGAGTTCTTTCTAGCTTTCCTTATTATCCTGTTCATACCATTACTGTAGACTTAGTGGGTGGGCCGTTGAGGTAGGTGACGGTATCCACTGAGGACTACTCTGTTTTGCAGTAGTTCTCACACCAGTTGTTGCCACCTTTTTGCAGAGCCTTCGTCTGTGGCTGCTGTTGTTGCTAATTCTGACCATGGTAAGGGAGTTGCGAGCTAGATCCCTACCAGTCTTGGTCGCCGTGCTAGTGGAGTAACCGTATGAGGTAGTGAGTTGTATTCATGTACATACTTTATGTTTTGTGCACTCGGTGGAGCGAGGTGTAGTTGTGGATGTTGTATGTACAGTGAATCCTTTATGTTTTATATATGTTTTAGTTCGAGCAGTTCTATACTCCTGGTTGTAGCTATAACTTGCTTACAGGTACAGCTATCGCTTCGTATATATGAAAAATTTCTATGTATACGATGGGTCTGTTGGCGTGCCCGGAAAAACATGGTAATCCGGGGCGTGTGAGTTTCGACTCGGACCAACAAAGTCAACTGAAAGGGGGGTGGGGGGTGAGAACATGTACACATGTCTCCCCTCCCAGTAGGTACCGCAAGTTGACGAAGGCGAGGAGTACTCACCGGCATAGAAAGAGATAAACAAAGTCATGAATAGATATCACAAGTACAGTAGCAATAAAACTGAAAAGAAGGAGAACAGTAATAGAGCATGTAACTACCGCTACTGTAAAGTAGAATCGAATGCATACATGGATATGAAAACTATAATAGCAAAACAAGCATAAAGAAATGACTGTAAGTATGCATGCAACATCCGCTACTTTAGCCATATGCGTCAACCAGACGAATAGTCCAAATATTCCTAATCTAAATAGTCGTGTCGGTTGAAGGGCCTCAGACAAAAGCCACTACCTGCTCGCTCCTGGCATGTAACCCTAGCACAAAGAGAACACCGCTGGGCTCACGGGTCGGATGTACGACCACTTTTCTAGAAAACAAACCCTCCTAATGGGGATCAACCCACTGGTGTACGTGAAATGCACTCGAACTGTGGCGATCGATGCAGATATGATCAATAGTCAACCGTCAGCTAATAGCCGGCAATCACCGCCCCTCGGGGCACACCGACCAATAAGTCATCGAACCGTAAGGAAAACACAAGTACTGACCGCTTAGGTCAACTAGGATGGAACCACTCAACATCTTCCCAAAGGTATATAAGTACTGATCACTCAATGTCAACTAAAATGTATGCGCAAGAACCGACCAATAGATCACAACAATGTCACATCATGTATCAATATAATCTAGAACTAGCCGTCAGCAATCTAGTTGACAATTCCACCCCTCAGGGTATACCGACCTGATAGGTCATCAAACAATATGAGTCATGGAACCGACCGACTAGGTCATAAGAGTGTCACAATGGACGAGATGCAAATAATGTCCGCTCTACTTCTAGATCATGATAGCGAGTATAGAAAAAGGCTAAGTAGAGCAATATATAAAGGTTCACATGGTGTTAGGCTCAACGATGGTAAACAACTGTAATAAGAGAGATAATGTAGAGAAAATATCATCGAGCGTGCACCACTAGACCAACTCCGGGTCGAAGTACCCACCTGTATGAATAACGTGCCTGTCTCCCAATTGTGGAAGAACGTCAACCGAACCTACGAAGGATCCACCGAGTTATAATTCAACCCACATAAATGAAACACTAACTCAGAATCCCACCTGTAAACCCATGGGAATCGGTTTTCCAAAACCGATTACCGTAACTCGTCGGAAATCCCGAAAATCGCATCAGGACTCTGTTAGGACCCACGAAGTGTCCCCGGGACTCACCGACTTGTGCCACAAAATACATTGTTTTGGTTATCTTGGCAGCAAACACAAGATCGCACATCCAAACAATTATCGTCGAATAATCGTTTGGATTCGGGTTCCCGGAAGTGTCAATTTCGACACCGGAACCCACCGTCGCTCACTCGGAATCTCAGAACTCTCGAGATGACTAAGGTGACTAGCCAATAAGGCTCAGTGACCAAACACAGGGCATTCTAACATCGTCGGATGAAATCCTGACCAAAATCACGTTTTGCCTGCGAATTTTGCCCAAAAACCCACCGAAATTGATATTCGATTTCCGCGAAGGGCATCAGACCTTGGACAATCAGTCCAGAGGTCACCCACCGCCCACACGTACTGCCCACGGCACACACGACATGTAAAATTGCATAAAAGTGCCTAATGCTCCATAAAATCATATTATTTTATGTGATTTATGGGGTTTTTTTGGCTCGATACCGCAAATCGAGGGCTTTCGAGGTCAGCCGACATGTACTGACAAGTCTCGACGTGCCGAAGGCCGTGCTCATGATTCGGAGCACAACTGTCCATTGTGAGAGGCACAAGAGTGACCCAAAGTTCAGAAAACCCTGCGCGCTGAACCTAAAACACTTCTAATTCACTCATCGGGGCTCGTTGACCCTAAATAAGGTGAGCACTGTGATTAGCACTGACCGACGATCACCGTGCTCACCTCCGGAGGCATTGGAACAGCCCTGGGTTGTCGAAACTGCGATCCGAACCGTAAATAATGCATGTGTAAGGAAGTGAATTCTCGAAATCCGAGAGTTAGACTTCGTTTAGAATCGACTAGTTGTCGATTGGGTATGCTTCAGAAAGTCCAAAGATATCAAAAATGCATAAAGTGCATTGAGGAGGACTCGCGAGAGCAAGCTGTGAAAAATCTGCACAAGTTGCAGGTTTTGTGCTCTCGGGGACTGGTCTGTGATATACCGAAAATTCAAAAAATGAATATCGAACTTTAGTCAAATTGACCAAAGTGCGAGGATGGTACACTTCGGAAAGTCCGAAGGTATTAAAAGGATCAAAAATACATTGTGGGAGGTTTTCGAGAGCTAAAAAATCAAAAATCTGCATTCTGTAGGTTTGTGCTCTCGGGGACCGGTCCCTGAAGGAGAGCCGGTCCCCGTACGCGTGGAAGATGAGAAAAGAAAAAAGTTGGCTAAGTCCCTGAGATCAGGCTCTCGGGAACCGGTCCCTGTTGGAGAGACCGGTCCCCGAGAGACCGGTCCCCCAAGGAGAGACCGATCGCATTGCACGGGAGCCCTGGCTGCCCGCAGGGAGGAGCTACAGGAACCGGTCCCTGGTTGGGGAGACCGGTCCCCATACACGAAATTTGCCCAGTTTGGGCAGTTTAATAAAATAAAAGTTGAGGGGCTTATTTGCAATTATGCATTATATGGGTTATGTAGAGGGCTATGAGGGCTTTGTTCCTCTCATTCTCTCCCTCTCACACTCTCTCTCCTCTCTTTCTCTCTCTAGAAGATAAGAAGGAGAAGAAGAAAGAAAAGAGAAAGGAAAGGAAAGAAAGTGAAGAGAAGAAGAAGGAGGAGTAGAAGGTGAAGAAGCCAAGGAGTGAAGCTACCTCCTCTTCTTCCTCTTTGGAGCAATATAGGAGCAAGCTCAGAGGTAAGCTTGAACCCTATTCATGGTAGAACCCAAATTAGGGATTTGATTAACCTAGGAATGGTTTTAATGGAGTCTCTAGAGTGTTTGAAGCTATCTTTTGCTTCCTTAAGAGATCAAAACCATGGTTTGGGTGTGTGTGATGAAGCTTAGAGGTGAGCTTCATCCATCTCATGGTAGAATCCAAACTAGGGTTTGGATTGAGCTAAGAATGGTTTTAATGGAGTCTCTAGAGTAGATTGAAGCTTCTTTTGCTTCCTAATGAGATCAAACCCTAGGTTTTGATATGGGTTGAGCTAGGGCACCCAAATTTGGAGTTTTTGCTTGTAAAGCTTTTAAAATGAAATTGACCCTCTAGAAACCTAATTGGGAATATTTCCGACGCGTTGGTGCGCTTGGATTAACGTTACGAAAAACCAATATAAAGATATAAGCAAAATAGCCTAATAGGGCTTCGTTTTGCCGCAGGTAGCAAACTAAGAGGCTAAAAATTTCAAGAAAATCACCGTAGCATCCTAGTACGCCTACGAGGTGGGTGGTGCTATCCAAACTTGTTGGAATTCCTTCTATGCCTAATGTGTCATTCAATTGAGTATATGTTTATATTGTTGCATGCATTATAGAGTAGATGTGATGTTGTATATGTGAGTGTTGCATGATGTGAGTACACGTGCTATTTGAAATGTTTGAGAACCTATTCAACCCTATATGTATGCATGAGATATAATGTGAGCACCCAATGAGATGAAAGAACAGAGTGACACAATAAAATATAGATCGAGTGACATTCGATAATGTAAAGTAAAGTGACACTAGAGTCAATGTGCGTGGCATCAAAGAGAAATGTGACGCAAAGAACAATGATAATGATTAGAGACAAGAAACAAAATGAAAGTGGCATAAAGAGCGAGTAAAGTTAAAGAACAATGATTGCTAGAGTTAGCAAAATAAAGTGATGTAAAGAACATTAGAGTTAGTGTAAAGACAATGATTGAACTATATATCTTTAGAGTTAAGGATCGATCATACTTGCTATGAGTTCTGTGCTCGAGGGCGGTCGCTCCCCCTCGAGTGATGCGCTCCGGAGTTTTGCATCACGGGTTGGAGTAAACTCGAGGACGGTCTTAGTGGGAGGAAGCTGAGGGCCTGCGATGATGGACTTAATGTAGGCAAGTTAATGTGGCGAAACCCCCGGGTTAGCCGTGAGATTAAAGAACAAAGAACAAGGATTAAAGAATAAAGAGCAAAGAACAAAGAACTTGCATACTTGTATGATTTATGTTAAGCATATTTCTTGCTTTATTGTTCAGGCATATTAGCATCATGATTATAGTTTGGTTACTATTCTGCTTATCCTTTCTATTATGCCTGAGTTAATCCTAGTGGGAAAGTCAGTGAGATTTGAGCCGAACCCACTGAAAACTTTGTTGTAGTTCTCACCCCACTATTCCACAAAGCCGGGACCGAGCGAGCCGGCGAGCGACCGCGGTAAAGGTATCGCACTCTAGACAGTGGCTACTCGAGTCGGGCTTTACATTTTGTTAGTAGTTTACCCTTTTATCATCTTTTGTATTCGATGATTTAAGATGATTATGTATAAAGCAAATGAGAAAAAGAATGTAATGTTTATTTTGGGCAAATGTGATGTAAAAGAAATGATGCAAGCAATGTAAAGAATCGTGAATATGAGGTTAAATGCAATGTATGTAATCAAAAGAGAATCATAGTACTTGTGTAGATGTTTAGTTTCCTTTCTTTCATTCACGGCTATTGCTTACCCTCGTGTAAGCCGTTTATGTATATTTTCGCTAGTGCTTTTCTCTACTTGAAAATGTACAGGTGATGAGCCTTGGGCGGATAGGGGAAACTCTGTCCGTTCGGCGTCTATTCGACGTGCTCGGACCGGCCCAAATTGGTATCGGTCCCGGGGCGCGACACGGTCCCTCTGGGAGGGGACCGGTTCCCGTAAGCATGTGGGGATTGAGCTGATGCTCAACCTGCCCAAGTTGCTCTCGGGGACCGGTCCTCCTTAAGAGGGACCGGTCCCCGTACGCGTGCAAGGGTTGAGCTGAAGCTCAACCCGGGAAGAATTGCTCTCGGGGACCGGTCCTCCCTTAGAGGGATCGGTCCCCGTAGCCCGAAATGCCCAAAAATGTCACATACTTGCAAAGTTGAGGGGTTTTTATACAATTGTTGCATAAGTGAGAGCTATATGAGGGTAGAGAGCCATTCTCCTCTCATTTCTCTCAACCTAAAACCTAATAGCTTCCCTCTCTCTCTCTAAGCTCTAGCTCTCTTTCTCTCTTTAAGGTGAAAGGAGAAGGAGTAGAAGGAGAAGAAGGTTAAGGAGGAGAGCATAATCTTCTTCATCTTCTTCCTCTAGTTTGGGAGCAAGCTTGAGAGGTAGGCTCCAAACCCTACTAATGGTGGATTTCTAGGGTTAGGTTTAAATACTCTAGAATTGGTTTTGGTTAAACCCTATGATGCTAGTGGCATCCTAATTGCATGTATATAGGGTTTGAATGGAGTATTTTCCATTTGTTGAAACCTAGGGCTCCAAAATGGGATTTTGGAAAATCTAGAGTTTTGATCTCGTTTGATTGGTTGTAAACCTAATTGTTAGGTATTTAAACGCATTGGTGAAGTCGGTTTGACGATTCGTCGAGTTGGTGTGAAGTTCTTGGCAAAAGGGATGGTTGTAGCCTTCGTTCCTACTTGGAGAGCCGAAGCGATGTTCTAAAAGATTGCCGAGTTCCGTTCCTTGAGTTGTAGCGTCGCCAATAGATAGGTGGTGACCATCCCGAAGCAGTTGAACTGCTCCCAATGTCTATGTTTATTGTTGTTCACTATATTTGCATATTGAGCATGATGCATTATAGGGTACTTAGTTGTTATTACATATTCATGCATGCTAGTGTAGTATAGTGTTATTGGCTTGGCACTTGAACCTAGTATGCATGAGATCGGGACATGGTGATGCGAAACCCTATAATGAGATGATAAATGATGAATGTGCTTATGTGGATGGAAACCTAGTAAAGTGTAAACTAGTGTATTGGAAACATGTAACGAGAATGAGTGGCATCTAGTCAATGTTGAACACATGAATGAGTGGCATATGAGAACTTTAGTGTAGTTGAAACACTAGGATGTCGAGTATAGGAACACATTGATTCCATAATGATGATAACCCTAATTGGTAGGGTGTCCTCAGTTGACGAGGATTGGATCGACTCACATAGCCTGTCTGCGCTTGTAGTGGTCACTCCACACAAGCTGTGCACTCCGGAGTTTTGGTTACTAGAGGGGCAGTCGTGAGCTGCCCGGACAGTAGCTAGCTGTCTACAGGCGGTCTCGGGGGTAGCGAGTGATTAAAATCTCCTCCCCTATGAGACTTTGAGACGTGAGATGGTGGCGAACCTTCGTGTTAGCCGATTGATTGGGTAATCTAATGAATTATATCATTATTGAGCATGATAGCTTGGTAGTTAGCCTTTACTTATGTTGCATGCGTGATTATGGATTGAGGCATGGTAGAATACTTTCATATCTCCTTATTGTTATCGCTTTTAAGTTATCTATCTATCTGTTTATCTATCTATGCCTGCTTAGACCTAGTGGGGAGATCGGCGGAGTCGGCGGCCGAACCCACTGGGAACTATTCGTAGTTCTCACCCCACTTTGTTGCAGGACCGAGCTCGAGTACCCCCGGCGAGGATCGCGGTAAGGGCTTAGCGCCCTAGAGGGTTAGTAGATGCTTCCTATGTGCATTAGAGCTACCTTGTAGGTACGTAAGAGTAGATGTTGTATAGGTGTGAGATATGTGGGAAGATTGTAAACCTTATGATATGTTTTGGAAGTTAAATGTAATCAGATGTATTAAAGTTGAATGTTTGTAATAGATAAGTATCTCTCTTTTATTCACTTGTATATACTCTACTTGTGACGCTTGCTTTTGGTTGTTTAGCACTGGTTATGCTCTCGCTGTTGTTGTATGATCGTGTATGTATTCAAGTGATTTCCTGAGAACTTGTTGTACATGATCTCATTGTTTAGCCTTGGGCGGATAGGGGAGGTCTTGTTCGTTCGGCGTCTGTTCGACGCGCCCGAATCGGACCAAATTGGTAGCGGGTCTCGGGGCGTGACAACATGAAACAACATAGTGAAGTTTATCGGGCAATAGGGGGCCATGGCACCACCGGCGGCGGTCGAGGAGTTACGGGACGACGGCGATGGGTCGCCGGAGGCCGGAGGGAGGCGGCGCGGCTGGCCCCAGGCGGCGGCGGCACGCGGGGACAAGGATGACCCCAGCTCGACCCTAGTTGGTCTGGGGCGACTTTAAGCTGCCAGAAGCTGCGGCGGCGGCACGCAGGGCTGGCGGGGGCCGGCGGGCAGAGTTGCCGGCTGTTGATGGACGATGGCGTGGCAGGTCCCAGGCGGCGGCGGCTTGCAGGCCGCGAGCTAAACTTAGCTCGGCCCGAGCTAACCTCAGCTCGGCCGCAGGGCGCCCAGGCAGCGACAGCGGCGCGCAGGGACGGCGGGGACCAGCGGGGGAGTAGCTGGAGGCCAAGGATGCGGCCAGAGGAGGGGGCCCGAGGGTGTAGCTCACTCCTGGGTGGTCCACGGTAGAGATGGTGGAGGAGATGGTGGAGAAAGGCAATGTAGCACTTCTTCGGCGGTCGAAGGAGCTCGTCGGCGGCCGGGGTGCGCGCAGCAAGGTCAAAGAGGGGTGTTGGTGATGGCTGGGGTGCAGCTGAGGAACTAAGGCAGCTAGGGTTAGGGTTTCATGCATGAAACCCTAGATGCCCAATACTTATATATTGGCCAAATTCCAGTTTCACTACAACAAAAACGGTCTATAGCGACACTTTTAAATGTAGGTACATGTCAAAAAAGTGCTGCTAGCTAAAATTACCGACACTTTTAAAAAGTGTTGCTATATGTGGGGTCGCTAGGTATATAGTGACAGTTAAAGAGTGTCGCTATAACCTAAAAGAGTGCTGCTAATTTACCAACACTTATTTAAGCATTTAGCAACCGCCGAAACTCTATCTTGTTGGCTACGGTGGCGGAGGAGGACGACAGTAAAGGCTCTTCGTCTAGAATTTCAGTGGATTGAGTAAACAGAGAAGAAAAGATGGTAATTGATTTTTTTTTTTTTTTTTTCTTTTCTGTTTGTAACCGGGCCAAATGGACTGGGTGTGGTGGGTTGAGTAGAGTAATCTTTTATTTTTGGTTGGATTGGGCTTTATATTTAGACATTAGTAGATGTGTTTTTAAGTTTTAGCATAAATAGGACACTTACTCAAAAGTGTCCCAAACATGTGTCCCTATAACCTAATTCTGTTGTAGTGTTAGTCCTCCATAGATGATTATTTCCAACCAAGTCCCTCACAACGAATGTATTTCGCGCATATGCACCTCGATAAACGAAATCACGCAAAACGGTGAATAAAATATAAGGAGTTTGCGACTTTTTCGTTTTGCCACTTTTGACCTCTTTGCTAATATTTTGAATTTTCGGTAGATCTGTCTGTCAGATATGCGAACGGACTACGCCAACGCGTTCAGCACGACCGAGGCATCGAACTCACGATTTTATTTCGCCCGATATGATCGTCGATTTGCGACAAAACCCATCCCCTCTCAATTTTTCCAAAAACCACACATATATATGTGTAAATCCAATAAACTCTCTTTTTCTCGAAAGTCGTGCGTCAAACTTGAAATCTGTCAAGGCTATTGGATTTGGGATAGACGAATCGTTGAAAACAAGCTATTGGATCATTATGAACGGAGTCCGATACTCACTGGAAACCAACTCTACTTATTGGTCTCTCCAAAAACCCAGGTTACTATTCACTTTAAGTGAAAAGTAAATATTGCGTAAAATCTCCATTCTAATTCGTTTTGTCCCGAAACTTGACGATTGTTTTTGTAATTAAAATACACACAAAAATATCGTCAACAGAGAGTTTAGCTACACTGTCAAAATCTCTATCCTTACATCTATGCCATCAAATATGATATAGAGAATCTGAAACTTCTAGAAAATAAATTTCGTAATTTTTCAAAATTATATTAAAGTCCATCAAGCGGCGATAAAATGAATGATCAAAATTGAGTGACCTCTTAAAAATAGATGATCGGATTCTTCAATTTGTAATCGGAGTTATTGATCATTATTTACATAGTGAATATAATTTTCTATCAAAAATCAACTAATTTCAATTCTTTTACATTGTTAAATTAGCAAGTATTTCATATTGGCCGTTAAAATTTGTTAATTTTAAGATTTTTTAATCGTAAGATAAGTGATGTTGAAAAATTACGAAATTTGATTTCTAAAAATTTTAAATACTCTAAATAATGTTTAACAATATGGATCGTCAATTCGGAAGCTCTAACATCGAAAACGACTTATGAGTAGGCGATCGTACTCATAAGAGTACAGTAACCTGACTCACATATAGTTTTGCTGGGCTGCTATAGGTAGTAAACGGCTCGGTTTATTTATTGATTTATTTTCAATGTTATAGCTTCTAAATCGACGATTGATACTGTTGAATATGATTTAAATCATTTAAACTATATAAAATTCAAAATTTTAAATTTCAACTTTTGAAATTTTTTATTTTAAAATCTAAAATTTAATTTTAAATTTTTAATTTTAACGGAAGATATTTAGTGGAATTGTCCAAATAGTTAAGAAAAATGAAGCCGTAAAATTTTTTAGAGTTATAAAAATTTTTATTTTATTTGGACCAAAACCACATGATATAAAATTTATGAAATTTAATAACTGTGCATCCCAGCGGGCCTTAGTTCTAAGCAATCACTTAATACTTCAGATTATTCCCAAAATTCTAGGTAACAAACTAAATCAACTAAAGCTAGTTAAATCAATAATTGTGAAAACCTATCTCTGAGAACATATTTAATTTATTCAAACAAACAAAATAGACTGAAAATAAACCGATTAACTTTTCGGCTCTGTTAGCTAGGTTGATTTTGGTTTTAACTTTCGAAATCCAGCTTGCGTCGGTAAATTTCAACATATCATGTATTCTAAGGGGCGTAAGGACATTCGAATTTACGTAATTTTAGTTTAGTTGAAGACCAAATTTCTTGCAAGTAATAATAATGGTCTTATCATCAGCTAGTACAGTACCGAAGAAACTCAGGGGACAGATTTGGGCTAGATTTTGAATCCTTCAACAAAACACGACTCTGAATCATTTTACCGAAAAAGATATTTTTTAAAAAATTTAATCTCACAGCTTCTACCAGATTTTTTAAAGACATTTTTATAATAAATGACAAAATTAAAATTTTTGGTAAACTTAATTTACGGTTAATTGCAACTTTATTAATCCTAACGTGCAAGTCGTCCTTATCGTGGGCAGACTTGTAAAGAATGGGAGGGACCAGAAGGATAAGAATATTACCCAGGTAATAATAGTAGTACGCACTGCGCACATAAGAAAAGGGATAAAAGGCAATAAGGACGTTAAAGGCGAGCAGCATTATTATGGTTGTGGTGGCGCTTGGTTCTTGGTTCCACTTATTTTCGGACGATGACAGGGATTGGAGCAGCACGAGCGCGCTCATGTTTGTGACGTTTACCAGTGCTCACTACTGGATATATGCATCAACAAGACAAGACGTAATTAATTAATGGTCCTTCCAACGTTGACTTGACTCCTGCAAAGACCAGCTAATCAACGTTGGAAGACCAACTATACAAAGGAATGTGAACACCGTTGTTTATTTTACTGACGAAAAAAATGGGATTTTCGGAATTCAAAAGGATCTTTTGGATTTGTAGGATTTTGATCTAAATTGATCTAGCAATTCATTAATTGAAGGTTGTAAAAAAACGCCTAGTAGCTTCGATTCGAAGAGTAGCGACTTTTCGGCGGTCGATTGAGAAAAATTGAGTCGAAAACGAGGGATTTCATTCGTTAGCGCTGAAAAGTGCTGAGTCAGTGTCCAAAGCTAAATTGCTCGGATTTTTCTTCAATTGGTATTGAATCGAGATCGGTGGTGCTATCCGGAATAGTTGGATTTCTTTCTATATTTATGTCCTCATTTTGGTCATATGTGTATATATGTGAAATTCTATGCATTTAGGGTTAATATGGTGTTTGAGCTTTCAATTTTCTTTCATGTTTCCTAGAGTACGGATGGTCAAATTGTATTGAGAACTCGGTACTTGGACGCATGAGGATTGGATTGTTGGACATTGAGAACCCTATAAATGCAAAGAACTCGAATGTGAACTTATAAAACATTGTGAGGCATTGGTGACGTAAACTTAGTGGCATCTCATGTCTAGTTGTGTTTGATAGCACTTTGTTGAGTTAGTTGCTAGGAATTGGTAGATCGCCGGGTGTTGTTGCCCTAATTAGTAGGATATATTCGTGATGAGAGGATTGGATCGTACTCACACATAGTCTGTTCGGCTTGTTGGTGGTTGCGACACCACAAGCGGTGAGCTCCGGAGTTGTCACGTATGGATTGAGCGATTATCTTCCCAGCAGATTATTAGTTATAGGCCCAAAAACCAATCTGGTGACACTAGCTTAAGGGTATTTATGTTTTATTTATTTGTAATTCATAATATGAGAACAGATATTCTATTCATGTCTATTGTATAGCAGTGAAATATTGACATAAATCGTCCATAGAGTCTTTGTTTGAAAAGACATATTCCTAAGAGTTAGAAATTTGAGATATGTATTTTTCTGTACGTGACTCTTAAATGCTCATAGGCGGAGCAATATTACAGGGACGGTGATATTCCGGATAGGCCGGTGTATGCTATGTTTCTAATTGAGGTGGCAAATCTCAAGTCACTAGTACTGTAGGGATACTAGAACAAGCATACAGATGCTTGTTAGAGAAAAAGTATACTGAGTGTGACTATTTAGTTGAACAGTCACATAGTTCTATACTCGCCAATGACAAGTTCATTGCTACAGCTGTGTGAAGTACTCCTCGGATCTGAGGCATCATAGTTGTTTCACGTATAGGTTGCTATCGTTTGGCAGTACTAATACTTAGACTCTAGATATGGGCCTATATTCGGTACTAATTGGCTGTAGTGATTTATGCGAGGAGGCATATGAATGCGCAATAAGGAGGCATGTGATTGGCTGTACTGATTGGCTGTCCAACACTCTCAATGACGAGGGAGAATGTCCTATACAGTCTATCGCACTTGACTTCCAAAATCCCTGGCCATGGTACAGGGTATATGAAAATTGTTTCTAACTGTGTTACTATATTGAGTTGATTTCAGATATTCTAATCATATGGTCGAATGATAAGATTTGACGAGTAACTATGACCTTAGTTCGATTAAGATGTTGTATGTTGGAAGGAATTAATCACATAATAACTGTAAGCGGAAAGATTCATTCTTCATCACCATTGTGAATTGTCGAAATATACTGCTAGGTGTCATTGATGGACGGTGAGAGAATATTAATGATTCGAATTGAATTGTTCTTATTTATCTATTGGAAGAGTTCTAATTAAATATTTAAGAGTTTGATGTTGAGTTTCACTGCCGAATGGTAATAAACCTATGCGGTCACACACATTAGGAATTGTGTACACCCGAATCGTTTGTGTCACGCCCCGGGACCGGCGGAGGCCCTCCCGGTAGCGTGCCCAGACCCGCCATATGTCAACACATATAAGGCGTCTACAATAAAAGCGGAAGTAAAAGCAAGTAATAGAACAAGTAGAAGAAATGAAAATAACTAGCAACTAATGATATCAGAGCAAATATAGTTTATCATCTACACCAAGGTAAAGAAGTAAAGCTAGACAGTAAGAGGAGTCATAAGAAGTACAATATCAGTCTCAAATATACAAAAATGGTGGTCTCTAGTACACTGGTAAAACGCTCGACCTCTCGCAAAATAAAACATAAATCGAGAGGTGGACCACCTAGCNATATTGGAGAGATTAATTTTATCTCTAATTGGATTAGAGAATAATTAAATTAAATATTCATAATATCTTATGAGATAAGCTTTTTTACTAGATTTGAGTTAGTTAGATAAGAATGCATATTTAATCGTTAAATTTTATTGGAGAGAGACAAAATCTTATTAGATAAGATTTTAGTGAAATTAGCTAGATTCTGTATATATAGATATATAGACATATATATATGTACAGAGGTGTATACAATAAGTTAGATTAAAAAAAAAAAAAAGGTACTGACACTATGTGCCGTACAGATTGATGGTATACTAATTAAGGTGCCAAGCACCTTAATTAATTAGATGTATAATGGCTTTTGATGTATATATATACATCTAGAGATTGATCTCTCCAATCTCTCTTCCGCGCGCGTGGTTCTTTCCGATCAACTTCTCTACTCTTTATCGACTGGTGGATCATGAAAGAATTTCTAGCGCCATCCAGATGGTCTGTGACTCATCCTGTTCGTGAGATGAACATCGATCGAATATGCGCCGATTCCATGTGGATATATACGCGTAGAGGCCGGGCATGTGCATGGCTAATTGGAACCTCTGTTCGTCATATTCAGTTTCAATCATACAGTAGATCATGAGACCTTAACTGGTCCACGGTAAGATCTCTAAACATAAAGAGTTTTCATTTAGATTAAATTTTTTGCATAGTAACATGAGAATGATCCGCTGGCAACGGTTTGATTTACTGGTTTTCGGTTTTCATATGTGATGTGTATTTAGCTTTCAAAAAATTTTAAAAGTGCAAAATTATTTTCCGCTGCGTTTTTCTGATGTGCCGATTAATTTCTAACACAGATTGCCCTAAATTGGTTAAGCGACTATCTCCCCGTGGGCCTCGGTATGTGAGTGGGCTCAACCTTCGGGTGAGCCGGTATGATTGAGTTGAAAGGTCAAATTGGTAAGCATCATAAGCATAGTGGCATTTATTGTTTACCCAGTTTCATATTGTAGAGGCATAGTAGTTGCATCAGTTGCATATTATTGTTTCTTCTTTCTTACAACTTGTGCCTGATTAGACCTAGTGGGAAAGTCGGCGAGGTCGGTAGCCAAACCAACTGGAAACTTCTTTTAATTCTCACCCCCTTGTTTTGCAAAGCCTAGCACGAGCAGTGCGGTCGATGATCGCGCTAAGGGCATAGCGCCCTAGATAGTGGACTCCCGTGTATTAGATCACCCTATATATTAGAGAGGTGTTTTTATATATTACGAGAGATCTTGTAGAGGCTTCACTTTGGAAGATAAAAATGTTTGTCTTTATATATGCATGTGTGTAATATGTATGGAAATGATGTATTTTGGATTGATGTATGTGAAGCTTAAATGTTTTAGTTGTAATAGTTAAGTAATTATTCTCTCGCTTTTGTATAATTGCCCTCGTGCAATTCATGTATGTTGTTGTTTTTCCAAGGCAAAACTTGATGTATATGATGTTGTTTAAGCCTTGGGCGGACAAGGAAAGTTCTTTCCGTTTGGTGATCTGTGTGTGTACTTGAACTGACCAAAGTGGCGGTCTCGGGGCGTGACAGATTAGAGTGGTATCAGAGCATATAGTAATCTAGGAAGGACCTAGGAAACTTTAGGATGATGACTATAAGGACCTAGGTACGTGAGTGACGGCAATCAATGATTAGTGGCAAAAGTTAAGTTAATTGGGTCTAGTGGTTAATATGTTTCTAATGGTAGTTGGAGACCGACTCAAGGTGTTATTTATTCTCAACTCGAGTAGGTTATGTTGGTGGCCGACAACATAACACTTAGGGATGGGAAGAAGTACTCTTGTATACTTTCACCTAATTTGGTTTTGTTTGGTTAAGTTATTGAGTTGCGTGGAATTTGTGAATCAAAGTGGCTAATCTGATTGTCGCATTGTAGGAGTTAATGCTGCTGAGGAAAAGTCCTGCGGAGAGATCTACTCCGGCATCGCCTTCTGAGGTGCCTGAGTTGTCCGAGTCCGTGAAGTCCAGGACATACGTGATCAAGTGACTGCACTAATCGGGGTGGTGCAAAGGCAGGCCGAGGCCTTACAGTAGCAGGCCGAAGCCTCTCAGCGATAGGAAAAGCAGATTAGGAAGCTTCGGGAGTTGGTGTCGCAACAGGCGGCAACGACGGCACAAGGTAGTTGTGAACCGCCTGCGCCTTCGATACACGTTCCCAATGCTGCTGAGGGAGCGAATGTGACAGCTATGCCAGTGACGGTGCCCCACATTCCGACGAGCACTCTTCCAATGGATTTTGGCTCTTCGGGCCCCGATCTAGCGACGGTGAAGGTTGAGAAGGAGCGAGTACATGCAGATCTCACGACCTTCACGAGGTTCAACCATTCTACTTTTGATTGGGAGGTAGTAGATCCTTGGGTTGTGGAGGCGTGGATCGCTTCAATGGAGACCCTGTTCGAGGACATATATATACTTTAGAGCAGGGCAAGGTGCACGTGGCAATGAAATGTCGGCTAGAGTGTGGTAGAGGGGAGCGAAGAAGAATCGATCCCTAGACCTTCCTCCAGTCACATGGGAAGAGTTTCGAGGGTTGTTGTTCACCAAGTACTTCCCTAGTAGTGTATAGAGGAAGCTGAATGAGGACTTTTGAGAGTTGAAACAAGGGAGTTGCTCAGTGAGTGAGTATGAGCGGGAGTTCTCGTACATAGTGAACTGTGTCTTGGGCGTGGTTCAGCGAGGACTTCGTCCTGAGATTTTCAGAGTTGTGCACTCTTTCAAGCTTCAAACTTTTGTCGAGATTTTGGACTTGGCTCTATGGTAGAGCAAGGGAATGCGATTGCATGAGAGGAGCGTGAGTCGTTTGAAAAGAAAAAAGGAAGGAAGCAAAAAATGAGTGGTGTCGGGGAGGCAGTCAAGTTCTAAGAGGCCCCCTAGGTACCCGTGGACAATGTCGAGGAGCCATGGATCCTTGTAGTGTGTTATTTGTGGCGGAGAGCATTGACCACAGACATGTAGGCAGTATGAGCGGAGGTGTTATAGGTGTGGTCAGGCTGGATACATGAGTCGTGAGTGCCCGAGAGGACCATCACCTGTCCCGTCATCTGCTTCGGTTCAGTCAGCCTCTATGCAGTTTGGGGAGTTTCGCCCGTCGCCGCATCGGTTGGGCGCACCATGATGCCACATCAGTTTGAGGGATCCCGATTAGCACCTAGTGGTCGTGTGTTCGCAGCTTAAGTGGAGAAACTTGCCGTGGTCGACGACGTCGTACAGGTATTGTGCAGTTAAATAGAATGAGATGTAGAGCTTCATTTGACACGGGTGCATCGCACTTGTTTATTAGTCAATCATTTGCAAATGTACATGGCATAGATGTTGTAGAAGGTATGCATGCTAGGCGGGTCCATGCTCCCGAACATGCATTTTGTATTACAGATATATACGCTGCTTGTCCAGTGTAAATAGGGTTTGACCTAATATTAGGTATGGATTGACTCTTGAAGTATTATGTAACCTTCGATTGTGAAAGCAAGGTGGTAACCTGTCACGCCCCGAGCCCGCCTCTTTGGTCGGATTCGGGCACGTCAACAGACTGCCGAACGGACAGGGTTTTTCCTGTACTACGGACAGAATCTCCCCTGTACGTTCAAGGCATAGCAATCAATACAATGTGCGAAGTTCCAACCAGGAACATATTTCAATCAAGATTGCATAATGGAAGGTATCAAACAATATAACACATCCTATGTTATTACATGCATTCACATTCATACATTTTTACATCACAATTCTCATTTGATTCTTACATTAGCTTTCACTTAACTTCTAAATATAATCCGATTTAACATGATTATTACAACTTGATTCTTTTCATTCTTTACATCCCTAAGTAGCCGACTTGGGGTACCACTATCTCTGGTCTCGGTGGTAGGGCGCTAACTATGATGCTACGCCCTCGCCTCGCGCCGCCGCACCGCTCATGTGTGAACCTGTAACACCCCAAAACAACGTGGGGTGAGAACCAACTCCATGGTTCCCAGTGGTACGGCCACTAAAGGGAAGAGCTCGACCATCAGGTCCAAAGGAGGCAAACAACATGTTAGTCCAATAGATAGACATAAAATCTAAATCATGCAACTAACATTACCATACTTTTGCCTCACAACATGCAATATGTAAATCATGCAACTCATATAAGTAGATTAATTGCTTCTACACTTTATTCTTATCCATTCTTTACTCTTAGCCATTCTTTACTTTACTAGCTATTCTTTAGCATTTGCTATTCTTTATTACTTGCCAATCTTTAGCATTAGCCATTCTTTATTCTTTATTCTTTATTCTAAGGGTACTCACACCTTAGCCATATTATACACATTGCCACTCTTACCTAAGATTACTTTACCTTAGCCAACTATGCCACTCGACTCGGTCTTGAGTCAATTATATACGGATAATCCGCGCTCTGTCAGGCTCGAGGTGAAGGAACTATCACATGCACCTCAGCCCTCAATCCACAAACCACATCGCCCAACGGGTCGCCCAGAGCTGCGTACACCCGTGGTGAGGGATCCCCCGGTGGGAGAGGAACATGCCGCAGACACCCGCAGCCAAGATCCCCGATAGTGAGAGGAACATGCCACATGCACCCTAGCGCTCATGATTCTTGCTCAATAACAAGCCTCGAAGTTCTTCCGGTGGGAGAGGAATATGCCACATGCACCTGCGGCCAAGAACTATCGAGCTTGTATGCTGTACTAGCAACCGCTGCACTAGCAGCAGGGATTCTGGAATCCACTTTACATCTCTCAAGGGTTGGTCTCACTCTATAGTATCGACCTATCTAGGTCCAAGCCCTTACTCAACCTAAGTTTATACATTAGGTTCAACGTCATTATCTTTTTAGCCTAGGTTCATTAACACTAGGTCCAATATTCTTTACCACCTAGGTTCATTTGACTCTAGATTCCATGTCACTATGTTCACAACCTAGGTTTATTTGACTCTAGGTTCAATGCCACTCATGTTCTTGTTTTCCTAGTTGTCCACACCTAGGAATTATACTTGACATGCCACTCGTGAATAACCTATGTTCAATGACACTGGGTTCAATGCCACTCAATTCTTGTTTTCCTAGTTGTCCACACCTAGGAATTGTACTTGACATGCCACTCATCATTCTAGTTCTTTATACTTAGGATTCTTTACATGCCACATTTATTGAGTTCCTTACTTTACTTAGAGTTCATTGACTCAAGTTCAACCTTCATGTCATTCTAATATATTCTCATAATATGAATCATGCATATATTCTTTAGCATCTCATGGACATACTTATGTTCTTCTCTAATGATCATCGATTTACACTTTAGCTTACAATTCATGCATTCTTACTTAACACATATCTCATGCATTCTTTATTAGCATTTCAATCATGCATCCATTTCTAAAATATGCATCTAGCTCATATTACTTGGCATTTAACTCATGCATTTATCTAACATATGTCTTACATACTCATTTAGCATTTAGCTCTTGCATTCATTAGCATACTTCACATGCATTTACTTAGCATTCTTATATTATGTCAATATGCATTCTTTTAGCCCTTATATTCACTTAGCATACTTTCTACGCATTTACAATTAACATCTATCACATGCATACATTTCTTAGCATCTTTATCATGCATTCTTACTTAGCATTTTTACTACCACCATGCATCAATAGTGAAACACACTATACTTTGGCATGAAGGCGACCTAGTCGCTTCGGTAAGCACAACCCACGTCATTTCGCATTCCGATTGCTTGTCGTACTTGCAATCGGCCTCCCGCAGCACCCAGCACCCGGTTTGGCCCGATCCCTCGCGCGACCACCCGAACGGCCTCCAATCCACAATCCAAAAAATTAAAGGTCTTCGATTATGTGCCACGGTGCTTCAAATCCATTTTCATGAGTTTACGATATCGCCTCGGCCCTGCAGGCGGATACGAAGCCTAACGTCCGTTTCTTTAATAACTTCGCAACGGCTCGACGAATCGCCGAACCGACTTCGCAAACGCGTTCGTTTACCTAGCAATTAGGTTTACAAAGGGTCAAATTAGATCAAACCCCTACATTTTATAAAACTCTATTTTCCAAGCCTAACATGAATTAACCTCCAAATAACTCAAATTAAATGTAGCAACATGCTAATAAATCTCATTAGAGGCTATTAGAACACTTAATGTGAAGGATTAAGCCAAATCCCAAAAGCTTACCACATTGTGAACGCCGCGATGAAAACACGCCGCGACAACGGGCGCACGAAAGCTCGATCCGTCGCTCCCAATGCGTTCGCGAGCATCTTCTCCACCAACGCCGCGAATTTGAGCGATAAATATAGAGAGATGAGAGAGGAATCTAGAGAGAGAAAGGAGGGTTTCTCTCTCCCCTCTCTATGCGTGCGGGTGATGGTGGTGTGGGGTAGTCGGCTGAAGGAGAAGAAGAAGACAAGTCTTCTTATATAATTAACACCCCAAAATACTATTCACTCCAGGCAGTTTAGTAGTTTGGAACAGTCGGAGCCCTTCTGAATGTCCGTTTGGGCTCAAATTTGACAGGCAGGCTCGGTTTAACGTACTGAGTAAGAATATATCTTAAGTTTTCAGTTTCGACCCCGTTTGGTCACTGAAAACTGCACTGAACTGTAATCTTTAGCAGATAGTTGTCGGATTTTATTTCCCACCTTCCGGATGTCAGAATGATATTAAACTTTAAATCTAGTCTCATAAAAATAATTCTGACTTACCCTCCAGTTTTCATAATTTTCTGACACTGTGCATTATCTGCTAATTTATCTGTCCCGTTTCCAACAGAAAATTATAAATCTTCTATTTTCATTCCGATTTCAGCACAAGTCACTTCTGACTTATATTTAACTCCTCTAAATCCAATAAAAATAGTATCTCACACTATTTTTATTTATTTTTATTTTTATACCAAAATCTGGTATGTTACATTCTCCACCCCTTAAAAGAATTTCGTCCGCGAAATTCAAACCACGCCTCAATTCAGCTCCGCGAGCAATTGAGGGTACATACTCATTCTCCCACTCCAGAGCGACTTCACACTATCGTGGTTTCAGAAGCGGCTCATTCTAAAGGACATGGATTTAATATTAAACTCATTTGCAAAGTGTGATGCAGAAGTGCATCACGGTCTTGCAAGTCATAGTGGCAGCGCAAGTCAGTACTCAACGACTCTACGCGCTCCAAACACCACTCGCTCTTCGGTACGCAAAGAACTCTTCTTTGCACTGGCCTTCCCTTTAGGGAATACCTCCCAATTCGATCACCGACATTGCTTAAAAGCAATATCACCGATACATCGCTCTGTCGCGAGTGCTTTAATTTTGCACTGACCCTTAACCTTAACGTGAGATGGCCCAATTCGGCACATTTCAAGTCTTAGTTCGCTTACGAGCATAGTCTCCAACATCACGTGGCTTTCCACCAGTTCGATGTCTCACAAGGAGTATTTCATTATCTGATACCACAAGCTACGATTAACATCAAACTACTTTCGCGACGAGTTCACGCGAGCGTTTCGTTCGTGAACTCGAGTCAAACTCCTCAATAAGGCTATCAGCCAAATCGCCCTCTTTGGTCTCCACAGGTGGACCAAAGGCCACCAATCCTACGTGGGCCTACCGCCTAAACCTGTCTCAATACGCAGCGTCTCTTGCTCGCAAATGCAGACCCAATCATGATCGGGCGAAATTCTCACTTAGGAATTCGCACACACTCCAATCAGGAGCAACTAAGATCCAAATCCATTACAGATTCCCGGGTTGGGTCACAATCGTACTCTCGGTATATTATTAACCGCACGACACGCTCTACCGAGCTATATACCACTATCGGCTCCTGAGCACCTAGTGTGAGCCACCAGTCCCAACGTGGCAAGCAAGTAGATAACATGATCCGTTCTATCAATATTTGATGATTATGCTCTATCATGGCAACCAAGTATACTAAGATGCAACATGCAAATTATTAAGTATACAACATGTCTCAACACTATGCTATAAGCATGTCAAAGTAATCCAACTACTAATCCTATCTAGTAGTGATTGTTATCTCATGATTAAATGTCATTATTTAATCATGTTCTAGGACCTACATAAATGTAGTCCAGCTTGTGCCGCCTAAGTGTCGGTGGTAGCTCCAGCATTCCCACTCTAAGAATGAGTCTATCCCTCCCGACCCCGTAGGTTTCTCGATACCGCACGAGCGAGCATAAGTCGCGTAGGCCAACTCCGGAGTGCCGGCTTGTAGGGAGCGACCCTCATAAGTATATGCGAATGAGCACAAATGGCATACAAGCGTAGTCAACGTCTCAAAAGTCCAAATCATCATGTCTCTAACATGGTAAAAGCCACTAGCATCTCGAAGATCTAGTTCAATGTCACAATGTGAAGTTCCAACTCTCACTATGCTTAGTGCCTATTTATGATACTTAAGCATTGCTATAGATTAATCTTCCCACCTATTCAATATTCCACTGATGACCTCAACACTAGGTTCATACATGACCCGAGCTTAATGCCGCTTAATGACATTAGCCCAATTATTCTCAAGAAGTACAAGTCCCCGAGCCTCTTTATGGCATACTAAGATCTTTTAAGTCTCATGTAGGAATAGCTTTAAATACATGAAAGTAATGCTAATTTTCACAGTAGGAATTATGATTTCAAGTCTCAATAGGATGCCAATCATGTACAAATTCCACATGCTAGTTTTCTACTACATAGAGGTCCAAAATTTCATCACACATAACATAGGCATGTTAAGCATCCTAAAATTCACAATAATTATATTTATCACGGAAATACATGAATTTCTACTTTACGAAGCATAAAATATAGGATATGAGAATTTTTCATATGCTAGGCTAGGTCAAACCCACCGAACTTCGCGCAACTCTTCGTTTGCTCCAACGAAGATGTCCACTAAACTCCTAGCACCCTAGGAACATCAAAAAGTGAGCTACAAGAAGTAAACAACAACTACTAGCTCAAACTTTAACCTACCAAGCAAAAGGGCCAAAAGCTCACCTATAGAGTAAAATCTCTTCTCAAGCTTCAAAAGAAAGCTAGAACCCTTCCAAAGGAACCTAGAGAAAGGTTCTAATCCAAGAGATTGAGCTCCAAAAGCCCTAAATCCAAAATGCCCAAAATCAACCCTAAAACCTCAATTTAGGGTTTCATCTCAAAGAAACCATCAAAACAAGAATCTAATGAAAGAAACTTGTTACCAACCTCTTGGAAGCTTCAATGCAAGCTCTAAGTCCTCTAGGGTTGAAGATTGGTCCACCACAAGGCTCCAAAAGCAAGCTCCAACCCACCAAAAGGAAAAAGAGAGGGTGAAGGTGAAGCTCCAAGTCCTCAAGCAAGCTCTCCCTCTCATTCCTTCTTCTCCCTTCTTCTTCTTCTCTCTCTAAAAACAAAGGGGAGAGTGAAATGAGGGAGAAGAGAAAGTGAAATGGCCATATAGGCCCTCTAGTGTAACAAAATCCAGAAAAGCCCCTCAACTTTGCAACCAGTGCAAAGCCCGGACTGGGCAGATTTCGGACTGAGAGACCGGTTTCCCCGACCTGGGACCGGTCTCTCCTCCAGCCCCGAAAAATCCAACATTCGGGAACCGGTCTCTCCCCGCATGGGACCGGTCTCTCCCCGCGAAAACGCGACCGGGGACCGGTCTCACCCGCCAGGGACCGGTTGCCTCGGAGTCAGCCGCTACACTGTTCCAAGGGGACCGGTCTCTCCCACCAGGGACCGGTCCCCGAGAGTAAAAACTCTCAGGACAAAGCTGGAATTCCGGGATTCGAACTTTTTAGGTCGGAACGCCTTCTACGACCCTCCACAAGGCATGAAAAAGCTTGAAACACATCCAATCACTCGAATCTCGCAATTTGCACAGGTCCAGTGTGTTACACAACGACAAAAGAAGCACCACTAGTGCTTCACAATAAGAGCAAGTAACACAAGTATCCATACAAGTGCGAAAAGAGAGAGAGTTCTATCTATTACATCATGATTTGTACATTTATACAATTTACATCTTTGTTTCATCCAAAAATATAGGTAGAAGTTTATTCATTTCTCTCCAAAATGCATCTCACAATCTATACATCATCTACTCTCATATAAGTAGGTTCCTCTAATGCAACTGGAGGGATACTAATGCTAGGGCGCTAAGTCCTTACCGCGATCCTTGCCCGGAGCACTCGTACTTGGCCCTGCAGCAAAGTGGGGTGAGAACTAATGTCCATAGTTCCGAGTGGGTTCGGCCGCTGACTCCGCCGATCTCCCCACTAGGTCCAAATGGGCACAATTAGATAGATAGATAGATAGATATGTAAAAGCAGTAACAACATAGTAAGAAAGCTATGCTACTGTGCCCGGATCATATACAATGTATGCATCCTCAACGTGATAGGTAATCAACTAACATGCCACTATGTCCAAGAAGTAATGTTATTTACTTGTCTACTTGTTCATCAATTTTCTTGACTTATCCAATCCTTGGCCAACCCTGAGGTTCGCCCACGACTCACATGCATCTCGTAAGGTAAGGAGGCTCAACTCGCTCAACAAACCCGAGACCGTCTGCGGGACCCCATAAGGCTATCCTAGGGACCCCATAAGGCTATCCCTCGTGTGACAAAACTCCGAAGCGCACGCTTGTGTGGAGCGACCACCACAAGTTCTGAACAGACAGTGAGTATGATCCAATCCTCTTAACTCGAGGATACCCTATCAACTAGGGCTAACTGTCACTCGGGAATCCACCTATCCCAATGTCCATATGGAAGTGTTTAACTACACTAAGTTCTTATTCAATGACTCATCACTAGGGAATCCACCTATCTCTAAGTCACATGTCAAGTGTCATTTTTACACTAAGTTATATGCCACTCGTTTTGTTGTCATTGTTATTTACTTGCCACTCGTTATGTCTTATCAACAATCGAGTCCATCTTTTATCTCAGCACTATAGGATTCAATGTCTCGACCCAATCCTTATCTATCCACTGTATCAAGCATTCAACTCACACTATGATATCATCTAGGAAAGCATAAGGAAATGGAAATGCACATTTATCCTTGTTGAAGCATAAAAAAAAAAGAGAGAGGAATAAAAGAGGAAAAAGAAAAAAAAAGGGAGAGAAAGAAATAAAAAATAGAGATGGTTTATGAGATTATCCATGCACCAGGTGCATGGATAAAATTTAAATTTTGAAAATATCTCATGCACCGGGAGCATAAATTACGAATAGTGGGACGTTCTCGTAGATACGAACGGGTATTAAAAATAGCATATTAGCCCTTTCCCTTTCACGTATTTACAAAATGCTCCGCTTTAATCATATAATATTTTATTATATTGACTAAGGTGTAATATGAGCAAAGGGAAAGGACCAATTCACAATATTCCCACAATCCCATCATAACCATCCAAAATCTCTCCCACAATCCCACGATACTATCGTAACAACCTATACCTACAATCCCATCATCCCACAATCCTCAACCATCCACGATCCCATAACCTCCGCACCCATACGCACGTTTTCCTCAAATCCTGTTACAACCACCTCAATCCCACAATCATACGCACGTTTCCCTCAAATCCGTTGCAACCACCCCATAAATACCTCTCGAAAAAAATCAAAGAAAGAACATTTTTGAATCTTCGAAATCTAATCAAAAATATCCACCCCATTCTGTCGATCGCAAAAAAAAAAAAAGGAAAAAAAAATATATTATCTCTTTCTCCCGTTCAAAAAAAAAAAGAAGAAAGCTCTCTCTATCTCTCTCGCTAAAAAAAAAAGAAAAAAAAAGAAAGAGAAAACAAAGCTCTCTCACTCTCTCTCTGAAATAAGCATCCACCATGGCCAAAGCCCACGAGAGCCCCTGACGACGACGACGCCGACGTGGGGCTTCAGAACCTCGACCTCCTCCTCGAGCTCGAGAACCGTGTCAACTACACTACTACCGAGGTCTTCGGCGGCGACTGCCGCCTCGACTGAGCGTTCCCGAGGCCGCTCGCTTCCTCGCCGACCCCCGTGCTGCTGAGGCCGCTCACTTCTTAGCCGCTGCCAAGGCCGCTCGCTTCTTCGCCGCTGCTGAGGCCGCTCGCTTCCTCGCCATGGAGCGGCTCCTCGAGGAGTGCTCCGAGCTCCGTGGCCGCGCCGTGCTCGTCCAGATCACCAACCCGGCGCATAGTCATGGCCGCGACGTCGAGGAGGTGGCCGACGAGGCTCGCTCCATCACCCGCTACATTAACGCCCGCTTCGGCCGACCCGGCTACAACCCCATCGTCCTCGTCGACCGCCCCGTGTCGACCTTCGAGAAGGTCGCTTACTACGCCGCCACCGAATGCGTCGTCGTCAGCGCCGTCCGCGACGGCCGCGATCCGCTGAAACTGCCCACTCCATCAAGGCGCAGCTCGAGGCCCTCGACGACTCCAACGCCGCGAACCGCGCCCTCTCCCCGCGCTTTGCCGCGGGGACCTCCGACAAGGTGCTCGATGAAATGCTCAAGTGGAGCAGCGACCCCATGGATCCGCCGTGGTCCTCGCTGAGCGCGACCGCGCCTGCTGCTCCGGTGTCGACATTACCGCCGACGAGAACACCTTCAAAGGCGACGTCAAAGACCCTAACGCCGCTCCTGCCATCGCCATGGCCGCGTGCCGCAAGCCCATCGCCAGCGTCATCGCCGGATTCGCCGTCACCGCCGGGTTCGAGATCGCCTTCGCCTGCGACCTACTCGGTGGGCCGCGACGCCAAGTTCGTCAACACCGGCCCCGCGCGTCTCCTCCAAACTTAGCTGAGCGCCTACGCGAACCTCAGAGGCTCATCGACAACGGCATGACCGCGTGCCAGCTCGCGCTGAACCAACTCATCACCGCTTACCAGGTGTTCGATCTGTGGCCACAACGAGCCGCAACGTCGGTCCAGGCTGCGGCGTTTAAGGCGGAGCACGCGCAAGCGGCGGACGCGCTACAGAATGTGCCGACGATTGGTGCGCGGCGACGGGCTGATCGTGGACGTCAACGGTGAGCTTTCGACCGTCGGCACGTTCGTTGACACCTGCCAGGACTCGTTCGACGAGTTCCCGGATGTCGACGGCTCGCCCCTCGCAAATGTACAAACCAATCTCAGCAGACTCGGCAGCAACAGTATCAACCTCGTCGCCTACAAAGCCGCCTAGGATATTGGTCTGACGGAGTTCACGCCAACGAATCATGCCGGCCAACTATTTGATAAAATGCTTAAGACGTACTTTTAACGTCGGACCCGATTTGTACATAAAGAGAGTGAGCGGTGCTCTTCTCTTTATAAAAATAGTATTAAAAGAGAGAAAGAAAGAAAGAGCGGTGCTCTTCTCTTTATAAAATACAGCATCATCGAAAGAAAGAGAGAGCGATGCTCTTTTCTTTGCAGAAAGATATTATCAAAAGAGAAAAAGAGCTAATTATGAAAGAGAGAGGGAGCTTTGTTACTGTTAGGGAGGCAAGGAAGGGATTTATCCCGCCTTAGTTGTCCCACGAATGTAAAAGAGATAAAAAGAAATTATTCATCTCTGTTATATTATATTTTTAAAAGAGATAAAGAGAAAAAAATGTATTCTCTTAATTCTCATTCAATGAAGAAATGAAAGAAAATTAGTCGGATTTTCGATTAATATTCTTTTGATTGTTCTTTTAACAGTGTTCAAAAATAATCGAACCCTTCAATTGAACCTTTCGATTTGGTCGAATTAAATCGAATCAATATTTAATTATATTTCGGATGAATTTGATTTTGAACTAAATGTTTAAATATTTTGATTTCGAATCTCATATAGACCAAACTATATTCATCTCACAAGTTCATTAAGACCAGCCCAAACGCAAATCTAGGCCCAATTTCATGATCTGCCTAAAAGAAAATTTGGACTTATGCCATCAGGCCTAAATTAAGCCCAAGCCCATATGTAATTTAAGCCCCAACATTATATGGGCCTGAATTTGACCTATGTTTGAATGCAATTGTATAAATCCAACTTTGGGCCATTTTAAACCCATGAAACTATATATATAGCCCAGATCCAAATTTTTAAAAAAACTATATGGACTGGAATCTAGCCCAAATTCAGATTCACAACCAATCAAATCTTACATTGAGCCCAAATCCAAATCTCGTATTGAACCCAAATCCAAATCCCATATCAAGCCCAAATCAAATTGAGCCCAAGCCCAAATGAGCCCGAATTCAACTCCAAATCCAAATGAGCCATATTGAACCCAAATCTCAATCCAAAATGAATTCGGCCCATATGAAGCCCAAATCCAAATCAAAATATGAGGCCCAAATCCAAACCAAAACATGAAGCCTAAATCCAAATCAAAATGAAACCAGTCCATGTTAAGCCTGAATCCAAACCCAATAGCCAACCTACACAATTAAACCAAACCCAATCCAATTATTTATCCAAATTGATCCAAGCCGAACCCAACCCAATTAATTCCAATCCAAATGAGCCCATATCAAACCTTTTCTCTAGCATATATAACTAGAGTCAAATCTCAACACATTCAAACTCGATCAAATTCTAAAATATTTGATTAGAGTTGACCAAATCATATACAAGGTTTCATCTAATCAAATCAATTGAGCTCTAATCCATCTACTTAGAGTTCATATAAATGAAATTAAATTAAACTCTAATGCATACACTTAGAGTTTAATTTTAACTAATCCTAACTTATAAAATTAGGATTTAGTTGATATCTTATCTTATGGTAAACCCAAATTCATCTCTTGATTAGACTCTAATACATACACTTAGAGTTTAATTTCGGCTAATCCTAACACATATAATTAGGATTTGGTCCGCATCTCGCTACATGTTGGACATAAATTCATCTTATGGCGAACCCAAATGAAATTAAATTGGACTCTAATATATACGTTTAGAGTTTAATTTAAAATATTTTGACTAATCCTAACATATATAATTAGGATTTAGTTCATGTGAAACCAAATTAAACTCTAATGCATACACTTAGAGTTTAATCAAATTTTGACTAATCCTAATACATATAATTAGGATTTAGTTAATATTTGGCCTTATGGTGAACTTAATTAAGCTCGAACATATAAGCATAGAGCTTAATTATACTAGACTTTAAGATATAAAATTAGAGTCTAATCAAAAATATTTGAGCTAATCCTAACATATACATCTAGGATGAAAGCTTAAATCAAATCCCATTGGACTTTATAACATATATTTAAAGTTCGATTAACTAAATCAAACTCTAATTCATTTAATTAGAGTTTAATTTGAATCAAATCTGATTAAATCCCAATGTATATACATGGAATTTAATCAACCTTCCACCTTAGGGTGAACAATATTGTTAAGCACTGAAACATATGAAGCCCAATCAAATCAATTTGATTATATACTTTGATATCTTGGTTCAGAATCAAATTCAATCAACCGTCATACTGAATTATGTTATAAAATTCATCTTTTATTCAATCACAGCATTACAAAGGTCTCTTAATCGAAGGTGCCCTAACACTTTGTAGGGGTAATTAACAATAAACGCTTGTGTTTATTGGAAGCCATGAATCCACAAAACCTGATTCCCATACATATTCAAATATTAATCTGAATCATGAATACTACCCCACGGTGGAAAATCAAAATAAAATTAACCGTGCGAGGTATGTCATTCGTGGTGGTAGACAAAATGGCACGCCCGGTGGGACATGGCTTCTCCTTCCATCTCTGAGACCAATGATATGCTAATAGAATTGAATGATAAATATCTAATCGACACTCGTTATTCCCTTACAGGAGAAATGGCACCGAAGAACACTGCTACTGCTACAGGTTCAATGATGATCAATGCAGGACAGGTTTGCCTGCCGGCATCTGTCCTTACCATTGGAGCTGCTGGTGCTGCGATCCAGTTCGGCACCATCCCTGAAGAGGTTAGGGCTGCGGCTATGGCCCCTTTCAATGCTGTCGTTAGCCCAAATAATGTTAAGATTGTGGTTCCCCGCCTTCCCTCTCGTGGAAGGCGCCCGAATGTCGTCATCCCCAACCCTCCTCGCGTTCCAATGAAGGAGAGGATGACTCTTAACGCCTCTCGTGTCCCTGTGAGGGAGAGGATCACGCTTATCAGTGCTTCAAAGAGAATGGAGCTACAAGGTAGGCTGGTGTTCNGGAAGGCGCCCGAATGTCGTCATCCCCAACCCTCCTCGCGTTCCAATGAAGGAGAGGATGACACTTAACGCCTCTCGTGTCCCTGTGAGGGAGAGGATCACGCTTATCAGTGCTTCAAAGAGAATGGAGCTACAAGGTAGGCTGGTGTTCCAAAATCGAAGTGAGGGAACATCGCCACTTGATATGGCGCCTAAAGCGTCAGTCTTCAATAGGCTGACGTTCCCCAAAAATGCTGTGTCTCCTATGACAAAGGCATTCAAAAGAAATCTTCGCCGTACTTTGAAGCGGCAAGAGATGAACAAGGAACAGAAGTCTCGACAAACCCAACTTACTAGGTTTGTCGCTGGACCTGATGTTTTGGTCCATAACCGATATGCACCCCTGAGGTTTGTGAGGAAAAACTCACCTACGGCCGTTCTGCGCCCAGAGTCAGAAATGGCCCACTTAAAGCCTTCCCCTGCATGTTCTCGTTCGAGAAACAATAACGAGAACCCTCTCTGCAAGCGGATATATAAAGCCTTTAAGGCTGCAAAGGGAAGGATAAACATAGAGAAGAAGATTGAGAAGCCAAAATGGCAGCGAAGGTCGACGCTATCCCATGAAGGGAGAAAAACAGAATGGAAGCCCAAAACTCTTACTCAAATCAAAGAAGAAAAATCTAAAAATTTGGAGATTCATACTGTGAGAGTTATAGGGCGTGTGCCCTCAAGTGAGGCTATTAACGAAGAAAAAACAATTCAACAAATGCTTACCAGAGCTGCTGCAAGAAAAGCAGCAGAAGAGAAGGCGAGAGCTAAAAAAACAAGCTCTTCGCAAAACACCAGGAATAAAGATGATTTACCTGGTGATCTATCTGATCCACGGGAGGAAGAAGAGGTTGTATTCTTCCTGAGGGATCCAAAGGATGGTATAATCGCATCCTTGAAAAAGAAAGTTGATGAAAAAGATAGAGATATTATAAGTCTCTATAAGAAAATGGAGGAGGTTATGGATTTGATGATGAATGTACAGAAGCAGTTGGAGGATCAACGGCATCAAACCAAGACTCCAGCTCGGACAGAAGCACTCGCACCCCAAGTCATTGATGAACAGGCTAAAACAACTGTTCCTAAAGAGACTACCTCTTTAACTAAAGAAGAGATTCATGATTTGATCACTTCTCAAGTTAAAGAGACAGTAGCGGGGGCAAACCCAAAACCAAAAGGGAAAGGACATCCTTATCTATCAGAATATGATAATATACCTTTTCCAGACGGGTATCAAGTCCCTAAGTTCAAAATGTTCTATAGTGTTGGTAACCCTGATCAGCACCTAGCACATTTTAAGGCCATGTGTGGAAATACAGGGAGTAACGGACCTCTACTTTTGCGACAATTTCCACAAAGCTTATCAGGTATAGCTTTTGAATGGTACTACTCCCTCGAAGATGAGTCCATTAAAACTTGGCCCGACATGGAAGAAGCTTTCAAAGCAAAATTCGCCACTGTTAGCGATAAGATTACTATCGCTGATCTGGTAGCCACCAGACGAAGAAAAGATGAAACAATGCTAGATTACATTACGAGGTGGCGAAACTTAAGTATAAGGTGTGAACAACCTCTAGATCAGACCCAGGCCGTTGGTCTTGTTATGGGCAACATTGATAATTGGATGGCCCCATTTCTGTGCACATCTAGTTGTTCCACCTTTCATGAATTAATATCAAACGTCTCTAGGTTGGAGAGAACTGATCCCCAAGTCTTAGTAAATGTACAAAAGACAAAAAGGGATGATAATAAAAGAGTTGAGGCAAAGATGGCACAGGCTAGACCGGCACAGGCTAGACCGGCCCGCACGAACATGATAGAAAATGGTAAAAGGGCAATTACCTCTGCAGTTGAACAGACCCCTGTAAAGCCTATGTTTGGGGGCAATAATCCAAAAGCACTTTCTCTGGAAGAGCGAAGAAATAAAGTGTACCCTTTCAAACGGGAGAAAGTTAAGAAAATATTTAACGATGCTGTTAAAAATGGTCTTCAACTGCCCGAGCCAAGGAAGCCGGAGGATGTGGGGAAAACTGATAATTCAAAATACTGCCCATATCATAGGCTAATTAGCCATCCAATTGAAGATTGCTGGGTTTTCAAAGACTGGATTGAAAAATAATATAAAACCGGCGCAATTACCTTTTCACAGTCGGTATTATCAGAAACGCCAGTCGAAAAGACCAATATGATTGGTGTGGGTGCGAAAAATATAGAAGGAATTGAAAATGCATTTTTCCCCGAGTTTTGGAATATGTTCTTATCTAAGAAAACTCGGAAAATGTTAAAATATTTAAAAGAGGTTCCAGGGATAAAATGGCGAGGGCCTTTAAACCCGGAAATGCAGTCTGAGGATAAGCCCATGCCTTCAGTCAAAAAATCTAATACTCCATCCAAGTCGAGGCGCAGAATAGCTCGGGCGAAGAAGAATAAAAAATTTGTTGAGCCGGCTCAACCACAACATAAGAAGCGGCCTATTGAGGAACACATCGACTCAATGGAAGAATATAAACAAGTTGAAAGAGAGCCTCTCTTGATCCATGATTTTATTTTTAAAGCAATAGAAGAGGCTAAGAAAAAGAAAGACTCAGATGAAAGAGAAATCCCTGTCGAGGAGTGTAAAGAAAAAGAAGAGCCTTTTTGGGAAGAGACTTGCAGAGTCATCACCGCACAACGTGACGATGAAGAAATTATCCTTCCTTCTAGCCACGTTAGGGAACGAGAAAGGAACCTCAGAGAAGTTCACAACCAATTGGAAGAAATGAAAGAAATGACGCATTGCAACTATCACAGGGTGAATGATAAAATATTAGATATGAAAGCACAAATGAATGTAATGTTCTCTATGTTGATTGGGATCGAAGCCAGAATAGAACAATTAATGAAGATTACTCCCATCCCTCAACAGACTCAGTCGCAAAATAACAGAGAACAAGATATCGAAATATTATCAAGGCTTACAAGTCGATCTTCAAAACAGCTTTCACCTGAAACTTCTCAAAAAGATGAAGGAAAAGCTCCCCTTACAAAAACCAAAAATAAGGGTGGAGTCAATAAGAAATTTAACAAAGGGGAATGCTCGAGAACGGCGCCGATGGGAGGCGTTAATTCTCAGTCTTCTGACAGTAAAAATACACCTATGTATTGCCCTTTTCATCAAGTGAAAGGACATAACCTAGAAAACTGTCGTACTTTTCAATATATAAGAAAACCAAAAGGTCAGTTTTCTCAAAGGGCAAACATAAGGCAAAGTGTCAGAAGCACAACTGTGAAAATCCAGGAGAAAAATAAGCACAAGACTATTCCTTACACACCGGAGTCATGCCGTGTGATTACAATATCTGATGACGTGTCAGATGATGTGTCAGAAAGCCCTGCGCCGACCCTGGGGGCAAATCAACAGACCTCCACACCAAACGATGATACTTATGTTGATCCTTTGGAATTATACGACACTTCAACTTATAATGATCCAATGAAGAAGTTGTATAGAATGGAGTGTCGCTTAATCAGAATGGAGGAAGAAATGAGGAGGCTGCACAATGATATTAACTTCATAAAGATGAATATGAACAGTATGACTGGCGATATAAAGGGCATAGATATTCAAATGAGAACTATAATAGATATGCTCAAGACAGATGCTACTGAAGCATCAAAAAGATGTCGGGTTGAGACATGCCGAGTCATAACTGCGCAAGTTGATTCGGAGCAATTAAAGTCAACAAAAGCCGAATACGACGCAAATTTCTATGAAGCACACATAATTGCTCTAGAAATTAAAAGAATGTCGGTGAGAGGAAATGCAGGGTCATCTTCGCTGAAAAAGAAGAAGAAACCAACTCTAAGCCAGCAGTCAGAGGCTCGCCAGAATAATGAACCTCTAATTAAGGAAGGGAAAAAGAAAGTTATGTCGACAGAGTTCTGTTCCTATCACAATATATGGGGGGACACCCTAGAAAATTGTCGCCAATGGAAAATGATGCAGAATCTAACTGTTGACAAGGCGAAGCTAAAGGTCGATCAACCGACGGTTGCCGGGTCCAAAAGTCAACGATGGAAGAGACATCTGCCACGATTTGAGAAACAACAACCCATTACTCTGGAAGAATTCAGAAAAGCATGTTATGATGCTTTCGATGATATGAAACCGCGTTGTTGTTGGTGTGGAGCGAGAGGTCATGCTTATGATGTATGCGTGAAACTTTGAGACCATAGAAAAAACAAATCACAGCTCAAAGAGTCATGTCGAGTAATAATAATCTCTAAAGAGCAATCTGACGACTCTGTAAATCAAGAGAATATGGTCAGGCAATCTGCTGGTGCACGTGAAGATGATGATACCGCGTGGCTAGCATACAATACCCCGAGCAGGGATTATGGTGCAAGGAGAATGAAATATCGTCTTCTTGAGATTGACAATGATTTGAGGAGAGTGCAGATTGATGTACGCTCTCTAGCAACAAACATAGATTGTGTGGCCATGGCGGTAAAAAGCATGAAGGAACAATTGAAAGAGATCCTCAACAAGTTCGATACTCTTGAAAAGACTAGAGTCGAAACATGCCAAACTGGTACTTGTGGTACTGACTCTAATACTAAGCAAGATAAAGAAGCTGAGGATTCTTTGCAAATCACGCTGAAATCTGGAAAAGTATTACCAGAAAGACAAGGACATCCTCAAAATCTTAAAGATAAAGAAATTCGGATAAATGAAGAGGCACCGACTTCATCAAGTCAAGGGAGATTATCAAAGGCTGACTATAACATACTTTCCCATTTAAGAAAAGTGCCTGCTTTGCTGAGTGTTTATGACGCTCTGATGATGTCCAAAGAACTTCGGGACGTACTCATTTATGCTTTACAAAATCCTGAGCCCTTTTATGCTCATTTTGCTGAGGTGAATATGAAAGAGGCGTTATACGCCAGACATGTCGCCAATGTTATCTTCACTGATAAAGACATGTTGTTGGGAACTGCTCATCACAATAGGCCGTTATATGTGACTGGGACAAGTGATGGAGATAAGATTAATCGCATTTTAATCGATCCTGGATCCTCAATCAATATTTTGACTTTAAGAACTTTGAAAAGTTTAGCTCTGAATGTCGATCATCTGTCCTCGGAGAAAATCGTGATCCAAGGCTTTAATCAACATAGCCAAAAAGCTCTCGGGTCGATCATTCTTTCTATAAAATTTGGAGCATTACGGACCGAAGCAAAATTTTATGTGATAAATGCAGATACTTCGTATAAAGTGTTATTGGGACGGCCTGGGTTGCACGAGTATAACGTTGTCCCCTCTACTCTTCATCAATGTATGAAATATATTAAGGATGGAGAAGAATTCAGAATTGATGGTGATATACGCCCATTTGGAGTGCATGAAATACGATATGAAGATGCGAGGTATTTTGCAGAATCTGAAAAAGATATAAAGTTGTCTCGCGAACTCGAAGAGGGTAAAGTTCAGAGCGATAAAAAATTGTCAAAGAGAAAGATAAAAATTGAGGATAATAAAGAAAATGTGATTCCACACTTCGGAAGTGATTCAGAAGATTCTGATGATGAAGAACAAGTAAGAAAAATGTTGGAAACATTTTCTTTCAAGTTGAACATGCCCTGGGGAGAAGACTCATCAGAAGATGAAGAAACTTTCTTGACATCCGAGTCAAATATGTTCGTAAGAACTCCTGAATTGATTGAGGATTCCCTAACTATTACTAGAGTTCCATATGGACATATAAAATCTCTTCACATAAATGAGCCAGCAAAAGTGAATGATCTAAAAACCTTCTTTGTACCTCCTCAAGTCGAGAAAGTCAAAAGAAAAGAAAGAATAAAGAAAGGGATCCTTTTTTATAAATCAGATGATTATACACCCTCTGATCTTATCAAGCTTGATAACTCTGATGAGGAAATATACGAAGATGTCAACATGCCAAAATACTTTCCAAAAAATCTCAAAGACATGATAAATAAATCGGGATTTCCTGTAAGAAGGTCACGAGCCAATNGGAAATATATGAAGATGTCAACGTGCCAAAATACTTTCCGAAGAATCTCAAAAACATGATGAATAGATCGGGAATTCCTGTAAGAAGGTCACGAGCCAATCGAAAATTTTTTCAGAAAATGTGGAATCCACCACAAAAAAGAGTCGTGCTTCCAAATGGCCGAACGGTACACACGAGAGGGCTAGGATATCATCAATCTGCTCATGTGCCCAAGATAACCAACAATGATTCACATGTCATACGACATACCTGCACTATGATTACAATAAAGGATATGAAGCAAGATAAGGACATGATCTCAACTGAGTCAGTAAAAACAAAGCTTCTTGAATTAAAAGATGCTCCATAAGAGCTTGAAGACGGGGGGCAAGCGCCACCGTTGATGAGCTTATAGAAATAAATTTGGGTAATGAAGAGGATCGAAGACCCACTTATATTAGTGCATTACTTCCAGAAGAAGATCAAGATGTGTTGAAAGCACTATTGATGGAATATAAAGACTGCTTTGCTTGGACGTATAAAGAAATGCCTAGCTTAGATCCAAGTGTGGCTGTTCATAAACTTGCCATTAGTCCAGATGTGGCTCCAGTTAAACAAGCTCCAAGAAGGACAAGAGTTGACTTAGAAGAACAGATCATAACTGAGACTAAAAAGCTTATTGAAGCAGGGTTCATCAGAGAAGAAAAATATGCTGACTGGATCGCGAGCATAGTCCCAGTGAAAAAGAAGAATGGTCAAATTCGCATATGCGTTGATTTTCGAGATCTGAATAAAGCATGTCCAAAGGACGATTTTCCACTTCTAGTCACCGAACTAATGATCGATAATACTTCAAGTTACGAGATGTTTTCGTTCATGGACGGTTCCTCTGGATATAACCAGATAAAGATGGCACCTGAGGACGAAAATCGTTCATGGACGGTTCCTCTGGATATAACCAGATAAAGATGGCACCTGAGGACGAAAAACACACTGCTTTTAGAACTCCAATTGGCATATACTGTTATAAGGTTATGCCCTTTGGTCTGAAAAATGCAGGAGCCACTTATCAAAGGGCTATGACAATAATTTTTGATGATTTGCTCCACAAGGTTGTTGAGTGTTATGTTGATGACTTGGTGGTCAAAACTGTGAATAAAGCAAATCATTTTGAAGACTTGAGAACAGTTTTCACCAGATTAAGAAAATATAATCTGAAAATGAACCCTCTCAAATGTGCATTTGGAGTTTATTCGGGCAAATTCCTCGGGTTTATTGTTAGATATAGAGGAATTGAAATCGACCCGGCAAAAATCAAGGCTATCATGGAATTGCCACCTCCAAAGAATTTGAAGCAATTAAGATCCTTTCAAGGAAGATTGGCCTATATCAGAAGGTTTATATCAAATCTATCTGGCAGAATTAAACCGTTTTCCAAATTGGTGAAAAAGGATGCGCCTTTTATATGGGACGATGATTGTCAAACAGCATTTGACGATATTAAGAAATATTTATTAAGTCCCCCAGTGCTTGCTGCCCCTATCCATGGTAGGCCATTAATTTTATATACTGCTGCGCTTGAAGGATCGCTGGGTGCACTCCTTGCTCAAAATAATGAAGAAGGAAAGGAAAGTGCTTTATATTATCTCAGCAGGATGTTGGTGGGGGCAGAAAACTCTTACTCGCCAATTGAAAAGCACTGTCTAACCCTTATATTTGCCGTTAAGAAATTAAGGCATTATATGTTGGAGCATAAAATTCACTTAATTTCGAGGGTGGACCCACTTAAATTCTTAATGACAAGACTAGTTTTGACTGGAAGGTTGGCAAAGTGGGCTGTTATATTGCTGGAATTTGACATCACTTATGTGCCACAGAAAGCCACCAAAGGTCAAGCACTTGCTGATTTCCTAGCTGCGCACCCAATTCCAGATGACTCACCTTTGGTCTGCGATTTGCCCGATGAGCACATCATGTTTGCTACGGACAACCAACCCTATTGGAAAATGTATTTTGATGGCGCGTCCTCAATTCAACCAGCTTTCAGCCCAAATATTCCTCAAATTAAGGCCGGGATAGGGTTAATCTTTATAACACCTGAAGGAGGCATTTTAAGATACTCATTAGCCCTTTCTGAACCCCGCACAAATAATGAGGCTGAGTATGAAGCCCTTGTTGCTGGTTTGGAAATTGCAATCCAGTTGAACATACAAAAATTGCATATCTTCGGAGACTCCCAATTAATCATCAACCAAGTTGAAGGGGAGTTTAAAGTACATAAACCTGAGCTGGTCGAATATCAGACGAGGGTAAAATATCTTATGGAGAAAATTCCATATGTAAAAATAGAAAAAGTATCCAGGGCTGTAAATGGAAAAGCCGATGCCCTAGCTAGATTGGCTAAAGAGCTTGCCGATCCCACTATGGATGAAGTCCAAATAACTATACGGAATCGGAAAATATTGTCCCCGGCTGACTTAAATCCAGAAAAAGATACAAAGGAAGCTGAAGTCGCAACTATCGATATAGAAGATGATTGGAGGGAACCTTTCATCGACTTTCTCAAATATAATAAGTTGCCAGAGGAAAAGTCGAGACAGGCACAAATTAAGAAAAGGGCAATGAGATATGTATTTGTTAATGATCAGCTTTATCGCAGATCTTATGATCAATTATGGCTTAAATGTTTATCTCCAGATGAGATTAAACAAGTCATGCATGAAGTTCATTCGGGTGTTTGCGGAGCGCACCAATCAGGGCCAAAAATGCGCCTCAAAATTAAACATTTGGGATATTATTGGCCAACAATGATACAAGATTGTATGATGTATGCTAGAAAATGCCATCAATGTCAAATCCACGGTGACTTCATTCATCGACATCCAAACCCTTTGCATCCTACAATCGCCTCATGGCCATTTGATATGTGGGGAACAGATGTGATAGGACCTATCAATCCGCCATCTTCCAGGGGGCATAAATTCATTCTTGCTGCTACAGATTACTTTTCTAGATGGGTTGAAGCAATCCCACTAAGAGAAGTAAAAGCAGATGATATCGTCAAATTCTTTAGAGAAAATATTCTATATCGATTCGGAGTTCCAAGGCGAATTATATCTGACAATGGAACTGCCTTCAGGAGTTTCAAAGTCAATAGATTTGCCACTCAACATAAAATTGATTGGAGATATTCTTCAATATATAATGCAAGGGCTAATGGATTGGCCGAAGCCTTTAATAAGACTTTGACAAAGCTATTGAAGAAAATCATCGGCAAAAATCAAAAGGAATGGCATATGCGGATCATCGAAGCTCTATGGGCCTATCGGACCACATACAGAACGCCAACTCAAGCAACACCCTATTCTTTGGTGTTCGGTGTTGAGGCGGTATTACCACTAGAAGTTGAATTGCCCTCATTACGAATAGCAGTTCAACACGAGTTAACAAATGAAGAAAATGCTCTACTAAGGCTTGATGAGCTAGATGCATTGGATGAAACTCGGTTAACTGCCCAGCAAAATTTGGAGCTATATCAAGCCCAGATGGCGAGAGCATATAATAAGCTCACCCGATACCGCACCTTTAGTGTTGGGGAGCTGGTGCTCGTTCTTCGCAGACCGATTATAATCAATAAACATACTGGGAAGAAGTTTGATCCAAATTGGGAAGGCCCATATGTGGTGGAGAAAGCTTATGAAGGCGGTGCCTACCAATTAATTGACGCCAAAGGTGAAAGGCCAATGCCACCTATCAACGGCCGTTTCTTAAAGAAATATTATGTATAAAATAAAAAGTGGAGGACATGTTATCTAATTTTTGAGCCACCAGCGGACTTGATTGTCCATATTGGACTTCAAGGGTAAAAATGCAAAAAATTTCCGGCTGTGGTATAACCCCACAGGCAAAATTGGGATCCCCGCTGTGAGAAAACCTTTCGACGCTCACAGGTAAAAGTTAGGGGAAGGTATCTTGTGAAAACCCATATGGGCGCCAGATCACCCAAAATATATTTTGCCTATGACGGAATGTTAACTCACTTTAGGGTCAGTTATGCGGCAATTTCGATTGCTTCTCGAGGTAAAATAAAAAAAATCAAACCATGTCTCCTATTACCCAAAATATATTTTTTCCACTAACTCGCCTTAGGGTCAGTTATGTGTAGCAATTTCGATTGCTTTCAAAAAGGGTGAACATTTAATATAATTTGACCGCCATGTCGTTAAACTGAGCATTTAATGTAATTTGACCGCCATATAGTTAAACTGAGCATTCAAAAAAAAAAAAAAAAAAAAAAAAAGAGCACCGAGAAGTTAGTTAAAATTAACCATGTCTCTAAACATTGATTTGAGCCTCTAGCATATGAAATATTAACTGTGGCGAATTAAGAATCTTTGTCCAGACAACAGAGCGTTAACTCAATTTAGAGCTGGTTATACGTGATGATCGAGGCAAAATAAACAAACTATTCTCACCAAACAATCATTGTCACAATGCGGTACAATATAAAGACAGTATAAAGAGATCAAATACTCAAGCATAATTAAAGTCATTCAAATTATTGAAACTACCAAACACTGTTTCATACTAGTGACAAATGAAAAACATCTAATGACAAGGAGAAGAAAAGAGAAAGTCAAATTTCAAATATTTGACGTCGCTCCTCAAATAGCTCTATTAATCCTCGAAGACCGGCGGATTCTTTGGAACCATTACAATCTTCAGTGGCTGCAGCATATTCCTTTTCTGCATCAGCGACATCCTTTCGCAGTTCTTTTTCAGTCGGCGTTAAGTTCTTTAAAGAGTCATCAGCCACTTCAAGTTTAAGTGACAATTCCGCTTCTGTACTCTTCAACTGCAATATATTCTCCTCAAGCTCTCTTATTTTCTCTCTAGTTTGCCGAAGCTCTAAGGAAACACTTTCAGTAGCTTGAAGAAGAGAACTTTTTGTACTGATGTGAGAAGCAAGTTTCTTTTTCCTTAGCGCCAGATTCTCATCAGCATTCACGAGTCGAACAGCTGAAACGAAACTCGGACTCGATTCTAGCTCTTCAATAGCCTCTGCACTGATCAAATACGGGTTCTATAACGTGTAATCTATAGCCGTCAAATTCGGAAATAATGTCGAAACTTTAGTCAAATGACGCAAAAAGTGGCGAGGACGGTACAACTTCAGAAAGTCGAAGGTGTTAAAATGAATCAACAAGCTGGCGTTGTGGAAGAGTTTTTCGAGAGCTAAAAGAATCAAATTCCTGCAAAAAACTGGCAGATTTTCAGTCTCGGGGACCGGTCCCTGGTGGGAAGACCGGCTCCCCCAATGCGTATGAAGGGTGAGAGCAGACGAAAAATCGGCTAAAAGTCCTGAGAAAACAGCTCCTCGGAACCGGTCCGCTGCCTGTAGAGACGCGTCCACCTGAGAGACCGGTCCCCACAAACGAGAGACCGGTTTGCACTGGCCGCGCAGGAGTTGTGGCTGCGCTGGGACACTGTTCCGGGAACCGGTCCCCCACCCTTGAAGGAGAGACCGGTCGCCGCCTGCCGAACTGGCCAGTTCGGGCGAGTGTTTAAAGTGAAAAGTTGAGGGGTTTAATTACATTTTACAAACCCATAGAGCTATGTACTGCGGCGGGTAAATGAAGAAATTTCTCTCATTTCTCACCCTCTCAAACACTCTCTTCTCTCCACTCTCCTCCTAAAAGAGGCAAAGGAAAGAAGAAGAAAGAAGAAAGAAAGGAAAAGAAGGAAGAGAAGGCTGAAGCAAAGAAGATCAAGAGGTGAAGCAACTTCATCTTCTTCTTCTCTAGTGGCAGAAATGAAGTTACAAGGTAAGCTTGAACCCTAAAATGTAGTAAACACCCTAGAAAATGGGTTTGAATAAACCTAGAATAGGTCTTCTAATGGAATATCTAAGTAGCTTGAGCTTCTTTTTGCTTCTTTCAGGATCAAAAACAATGGTTTGAGTGCTCAAGGTGAGCTTCAAACCCACCTCCTAATGGTGAAATCTACTCTCGGTTTTGGAAAGCTAAGAATGATCTAGTGGACTCAATTTAGAGTATTAGTGAAACTACTTTTGGGCTCTCAAAAGAGATCAAACCTAAGGTTTTGATATACACTTGGAGCTAGGGGCCAACCAAATTTGGGGCCTATTTGCTCCCATGAGGGTTTTCTAAGTGGCAATTGACCCTCCAAAAACCTAATTGGGGGTATTTCCGGACGCGTTGGTGCGTTCGGATTAACGTTACGAAAAGTCAAGTAAAGTTATGAGGCAAAAATGGCCCTAAATAAGGGGTTCGTTTTGCGCAGGTAAAAGAACGAAGCATCTAAAATTCCAAAGAAAATCATCGGAGCACCTTTGAAAGCATACGAGGTGGGTGGTGCTTCTCAAAGGCATTGAACTCTCTCTCCTATGCTAAAATGTGTCATTCATTTGAGCATATATATATTATTGTGACATGCATCCTTAGGGTAAAAGTAATGATGAAAATGTGACGAATGCATGTTGTGGAGTACAAACTTGCATAATATGATGAATGAGAACTAAATGTGCAATGTCGAAACCTATAAATGTATGCATGAGAGAAAAGTGAGACCCACACCAGTGAGAAAAGAACAGGTGACACAATGACGATCAGATCGAGTGCATTCGATAGAGGTTAAGAGTGAAATGACACTAGAGATAGTGTGAGGAAAAAGAAACCAATGTAATGTAAGGAATGACGAAAATGAGCAAATGTTAAAAGATTAAAGTAATGTGGGGAGTAAGACATGAGTGCTAGAGGTAGCCAAAAGTAAAAGAAATGTAAAGAATACGATTGCTAGAGTTAGCAAGATGAAGAACTGTAAGAATGTGAATTGCAATGAGTTTTGCAACATAAAGTGATGTAGAAAGAAACTAGAGCTAGTGTCAAAAGTCAAGAATTGAACTTAAAATCCTT
>NC_033623.1:7709609-7823034 GCF_001540865.1 Ananas comosus | reverse complement strand
TCAGCAGACTCGGCAGCAACAGTATCAACCTCGTCGCCTACAAAGCCGCCTAGGATATTGGTCTGACGGAGTTCACGCCAACGAATCATGCCGGCCAACTATTTGATAAAATGCTTAAGACGTACTTTTAACGTCGGACCCGATTTGTACATAAAGAGAGTGAGAGGTGCTCTTCTCTTTATAAAAATAGTATTAAAAGAGAGAAAGAAAGAAAGAGCGGTGCTCTTCTTTTTATAAAATACAGCATCATCGAAAGAAAGAGAGAGCGATGCTCTTTTCTTTGCAGAAAGATATTATCAAAAGAGAAAAAGAGCTAATTATGAAAGAGAGAGGGAGCTTTGTTACTGTTAGGGAGGCAAGGAAGGGATTTATCCCGCGTTAGTTGTCCCACGAATGTAAAAGAGATAAAAAGGAATTATTCATCTCTATTATACTATATTTTTAAAGAAGATAAAGAGAAAAAATGTATTCTCTTAATTCTTCTCCAATGAAGAGATGAAAGAAAATTAGTCGAACCTTTCGATTTGGTCGAAATAAATCGAATCGATATTTAATTCCACAGTATGTGATTTATAGCTGAGAATTTGGCAAATAATAAAACGCGTTCTGAATATATTTTTGATGAATTTGATTTTGAGCTATATATTTTGATCTCGAATCTCATATGGACTAAACTATATTCATCTCACAAGTTCATTAAGTCCAGCCCAAACGCAAATCTGGGCCCAATTTCATGATCTGCCTAAAAGAAAATTTGGACTTATGCCATCAGGCCTAAATTAAGCCCAAGCCCATATGTAATTTAAGCCCCAACATTATATGGGCCTAAATTTGACCTATGTTTGAATGCAATTGTATAAATCCAACTTTGGGCCATTTTAAACCCATGAAACTATATATAGCCCAGATCCAAATTTTAAAAAAACTATATGGACTGGAATCTAGCCCAAATTCAGATTCACAACCAATCAAATCTTACATGGAGCCCAAATCCAAATCCCGTATTCCATATCAAAGCCCAAATCAAATTGAGCCCAAATGAGCCATAATGAGCCCGAATTCAACTCCAAATCCAAATGAGCCATATTGAACCCAAATCTCAATCCAAAATGAATTCGGCCCATATGAAGCCCAAGTCCAAATCAAAATATGAAGCCCAAATCCAAGTCAAAATATGTAAGCCTGAATCCAAATCAAAAATAAAACCAGTCCATGTTAAGCCTGAATCCAAACCCAATAGCCAACCTACACAATTAAACCAAACCCAATCCAATTATTTATCCAAATTGATCCAAGCCGAACCCAACCCAATTAATTCCAATCCAAATGAGCCCATATCAAACCTTTTCTCTAGCATATATAACTAGAGTCAAATCTCAACACATTCAAACTCGATCAAATTCTAAAATATTTGATTAGAGTTGACCAAATCATATACAAGGTTTCATCTAATCAAATCAATTGAGCTCTAATCCATCTACTTAGAGTTCATATAAATGAAATTAAATTAAACTCTAATGCATACACTTAGAGTTTAATTTTAACTAATCCTAACTTATAAAATTAGGATTTAGTTGATATCTTATCTTATGGTAAACCCAAATTCATCTCTTGATTAGACTCTAATACATACACTTAGAGTTTAATTTCGGCTAATCCTAACACATATAATTAGGATTTGGTCCGCATCTCGCTACATGTTGGACATAAATTCATCTTATGGCGAACCCAAATGAAATTAAATTGGACTCTAATATATACGTTTAGAGTTTAATTTAAAATATTTTGACTAATCCTAACATATATAATTAGGATTTAGTTCATGTGAAACCAAATTAAACTCTAATGCATACACTTAGAGTTTAATCAAATTTTGACTAATCCTAATACATATAATTAGGATTTAGTTAATATTTGGCCTTATGGTGAACTTAATTAAGCTCGAACATATAAGCATAGAGCTTAATTATACTAGACTTTAAGATATAAAATTAGAGTCTAATCAAAAATATTTGAGCTAATCCTAACATATACATCTAGGATGAAANCAAATAACAATTAATGGGGATGTTTCACAATCCCGTGGAAGCTAATTCTCTGGAAACATTACGACACTAACTTATTTTCTACTTAAAATATTGTATTAAGTCATACTGCCAACTAACTTAAACTAAGACTTGGTTCTATAGTTTCATATATTAGTTTAACTAAACTAACCCGAAGTATACAAAGTCACGAATTGTTATAACAAGTGGGATTCCACCTTCCAACTAATTTAAGGTACATATATGTAACTCTAAATTAGTCCAAGCTAAGGCTTGCGTTTATTGGAAGCCATGAATCCACAAAACCTGATTCCCATACATATTCAAATATTAATCTGAATCATGAATACTACCCCACGGTGGAAAATCAAAATAAGATCAACCGTGCGAGGTATGTCATTCGTGGTGGCAGACAATCCAACAATGCATATATGCAAGAGATGTAAGATTTAAAATGCACTAAGACATAAAGAGGAGCCCGGTTGCTTTGGGATGACACCACCCACCTTCTGGCGTTGTCATAACTCTAGGAATGAAGTTTACCGATTTTACGATGTCGTCTCGGCCTCCTAGGCGGAAACAAAACTCGGAAGACCCCTTTTTTTCCGTAACTTTGCACCCGCTCGACGAATCGTCGAACTGTCTTCGCCTACATGTTTAAACACCTAGCAATTAGGTTTACACTTGATTAATTTAGATCAATATCCAACAAATCACAAAACCCCATTTTTGGGACCCTAACTTGCAATCATGCAAGAATCGAACTCTAAATCCTCAAACTTATGCATAAAGCATCTCTTTAGCATGCTAGAGTTCAATCTAACCTATTCTAGGGCTTAAAGATCTAAACCCTAGAAATCTACCATGATTGAGCTTCAAGCTTACCTCCTAAAGCTAGCTCCAAGGTGTAGAGGAAGAAGAAGAAAATGAAGATCCCTCTCCTTGCTTGTTTCTCCACTAAATCCCTTCTCTTCTTCACCTTCTAGAGAGAGAGGAGGAGAAATTAGAGAGAGAGAGGCTTTAGGTTTGTGTTTTGGGAGAGAAAATGAGAAGAGAGAGAGAGCATACTCTCATATAGCCTCTACTTATGCTACAATTGCATAAAAACCCTTCAACTTTACCTTCATGACACAGCCCATCTTGGGCAATTTCGGGCTACGGGGACTGATCTCTCCCTACCAGGGACCGGTCCCTCAGGACCTCCCCAAATCTGCGCGTTCGGGAACCGGTCCCTCTGGCCTAGGGACCGATTGCATCACGCGCCGCCGCAACCACCAGCCAATGGGATCGGTCTCTCCCTGCCTGGGACCGGTCCCTTAGAGCAAATCCGCGCAGACCATGTTCGGGAACCGGTCCCTCCCACCAGGGACCGGTCCCCGAGAGCAAATCTGCCAAGTGCAGATTTTTCACATCATTTGCTCTCGCGGACTCCATTCCAATGCACCTTTGGCCATTTTGATGCCTTCGGCTTTTCCGAAGCACACCAAGTCGGCAATCAGTCGATTTTAACCGAAGTCCAACTCTCGTATTTCGAGAATTACTTCCTTACATCCTCTCTACCTTTAAAAGAGTTTCGTACTCGAAACGAACTCAATTCTTCATTAAATTTGATCTTAATTCATACCTTACTCACGCCTCAAAAAGATGAGGGTGCTGCGCTTTCATTGCGTCCTCAAGTTCCCACGTAGCCTCGCGATCGTTATGATTGGTCCACCGAACCTTGACGTAGGAAATTTCGCGATTTCGCAACTTCCGCACTTCTCGAGCAATAATCAACGCCGGAAACTCCTCATAGCTCATATCCTCGGGCAATTTCGACGGTTCATATGACAACACATACTCGGGATCGTGAATATATTTGCGGAGGTTGGAGACATGGAAGACATTGTGAACATCGGTGAGCTTCGGCGGCAATGCGAGCCGATAAGCCACCGCACAAATCCGCTCCAACACCTCGTATGGCCCAATATATCGGGGACTCAACTTTCCCCGCACTCCGAATCGCCTCACGCTTCTTATGGGCGACACCTTCAAGAAGACGCGGTCGCCCACTATGAATTTCAAATCTCTACGGCGCTTGTTTGCATAACTCCTTTGCCTCGACTGCGCCGTAAGCAATCTCTGGCGACCAAGGCGGACTTTCTCCTCCGCCTCTCGCAAGACATCGGGGCTAAGAACCGTACGCTCGCCTACCTCACTCCAATGGATAGGAGATCGGTGCTTCCGTCCATAAAGAGCTTCGAACGGTGCCATCCCTACACTAGCTTGATAACTGTTGTTGTAGGCAAACTAGGCCATCGGTAAGTGATTACTCCAACTACCCCTATAGTCAATGACACACGCCCGCAACATATCCGTAAGAATCTGTATAGTCCTCTCTGACTGTCCATCTGTCTGAGGATGAAAAGCAGTGCTGAAATCGAGCCATGTGCCCAACACTTCTTGCAGGCTCTTCCAAAAATGAGAAGTGAATCGGGGGTCTCGATCCAATACGATCAACTTTGGCACCCCGTGCAACCTCACAATATCATCAACGTATACCTGCACTAGCCTATCACCTGCCCAAGTCGTATGGATTGGCAGAAAGTGTGCCGACTTCGTAAAACGATCCACAATCACACAGATTGCATCGTGGCCACTCGATGAACGAGGCAAACCGACCACGAAGTCCATGGTCACATCCTCCCATTTCCAAGCGGGGATAGGTAAACTCTGAAGCTTTCCTGTTGGAAATCGGCGCTCTGCCTTGACCTGCTCGCACACCAGACACTGCGCCACATAGCGTCCAATATCGATTTTCATTCTCGGCCATCAATAATGCTTCTTCAGATCTTAGTACATCTTGGTGCCGACCGGGTGGATACTATAAGGCGACCAATGCGCGCTTCTTTCAGAATCAGCTTTCGAATTTCTTCATTGTCCAGTACACACCACCGGTTCCGAAATCGAAGCACACCCTCGGCATCTACACCGAAATCGCCGCTGCGTTCGCTCTCTATGTTGCGCCGCACCTTTTGGAGACTTGGGTCTACAGGTTGCAACCCCTTAATCCTCTCCAACAGGGTTGGTTGGACAACGAGAGTTGACAACATAGCCGGAACCTCCGGAGCTACAACCTCGAGATTGATCCATCCCATTTCCTTCCATAGGGGCTCCTGATTCGTGACCCACATCGCGAGGTTCTCCGCCGACTTTCTACTAAGTATATTAGCGACTACATTCGTCTTCCCGGGGTGGAGAGAATATCGAGATCATAATCCTTAAGCAGCTCTAGCCACCGCCGTTGTCGCATGTTCAACTCCTTTTGCGTGAACAAATACTTTACAGTCTTGTGGTCAGTATACACTTCGCAACGCACGCCATACAAGTAATGCCTCCACAACTTGAGAGCAAATACCACCGCGGCTAACTCCAAGTCGTGGACACGGTAGTTCTTCTCGTAGCTCTTTAGCTGACGGGATGCATATGCGATCACTTTTCCATCTTGCATCAGAACACACCCTAATCCTGAATAAGACGCGTCACTGAAAACCACAAAGTCCACACCTGGCACCAGTAAAGCAAGCACCAGAGTCAAAGTCAACTTTTCCTTCAAGTCGTTGAAACTCCGGTCGCAGTCCTCACTCCAAATAAACTTGGTGCCCTTTTGCGTCAGACGGGTAAGTGGAATAACTATTTTTGAGAAGCCCTCCACGAATCGTCTATAGTAGCTCGCCAATCCCACGAAGCTTCGAACCTCCGTGACATTAGTCGGGCGCGGCCAATCCTTGATCGCCTCAACTTTCCTCGGGTCTATAGATACACCACCCTCGGAAATAACATGCCCCAGAAATGCGACCTCTCGGAGCCAAAAGTCGCACTTCTTTAGCTTCGCATATAACTTCTCCTCCCGAAGGATTTGAAGCACTATTCTCAAATGCTCGGCATGCTCCTCGTCACTACGAGAATAGACCAAAATATCGTCTATAAAAACCACGACGAATCGGTCCAAGTGCTCCTTGAAGACACAGTTCATTAAGTCCATGAACGCTGCCGGGGCATTCGTGAGCCCAAACGGCATGACCGTCAATTCATAGTGCTCATACCGCGTGCGGAACGCGGTCTTCTGAACATCTTCCCGCATTATCTTCAGCTGGTGATAACCAGACTGTAGGTCTATTTTTTAGTACACACACGACCCCTGTAGTTGATCAAATAAATCGTCGATTCGGGGCAGTGGGTACTTATTCTTGATCGTGACCTTGTTCAACTAGCGATAGTCCACGCAGAGTCGAAACGATCCATCTTTTTTCCGCACAAATAATATCGGGGCTCCCCACAGTGACACACTCGGCCTGATGAATTTCTTGTCGAGGAGATCTTGCAATTGAGCCCTCAACTCCTATAGTTCAGCCAGCGCCATTCGATACGGGGCCTTTGAGATCGGCGTCGTTCCGGGGATCAAGTGTATGTCCCAGCACTCGATCTTTCGATTAGGCGGCATCCCCGGTAACTCCGTAGGAAACACGTCCGGAAACTCCCAAACCACCAACAACTCCTCGAGTGCCGGGACTACTCGGTCTACTTCCACAGCGGTCGCCAAATAAGCCACGCAACCGCTATTAACCAATTTCCTCTCTCTCGTCGCAGATATCGTCGTGGCAAAGCATGAGCTCTTGCACGCTCGATATGTGAACTCCTCCTGTCCTGGCTCCCGAAACGTTACACCTTATGCCTGCAGTCAATAGACACGTAGTATTTCGAAAGCCAGTCCATGCCCAGTATAACGTCGAAGTCTTTTAACCTCTTGAGCATCAACATTCGAATTGGCATGATCCAGTCGCCCACTTGAACTGGACACGTCGGGCATTCCTTACGAATAACGAACGCACGCCCGGGGCCCTCTACTCGCCAGGTGCTCTGACTCGAATGAATGCCAATGTCATGCATTTGTACAAATGATCTACTGATGAATGAATGCGTGGCACCTGTATCAAACATAGCCCTGGAGCGAACTCCGTTAATTAAAATCATACCTGCCACGACGTAGCGTTCCTCGGCCTCGGCAGGTTTCTCAGCTTGAGCGGTGAATACCCGTCCGCATGGAGCCGATCGCGTCATCTCAGGTTGACGCGGCGCCATCGCGCGTCCAGTCGATACTACTGTCAGTAGGGCTCCTCCATAATATGTCGGAGTCGCTGGAGCCGATGCGACAGACGGAGCAGGCAAAGCTCCTCCAGGACAGTCACGAATAAAGTGTCCCGCTTGCCCACACTTGAAGCATTTCCCTTGCCGCTGACTGCAACGCGACGCGGGGTGGTCTCCACCACAAATGACACACCGCGATGCTCCACGACCTCTGGACTGCGATCGCGGATACTTCGGGGGCTTCTTGGAACTAGATTGTCCTCCCGAACCACCGCCGTGACGTTTCTTCCCTTTGTCCTTCGACTCGGCCATCAGCTCACGCTCCTCTCGCACGTGGGCATCACCGTGCTCTGCGCACAACGCTCGGTCAAATATCTCGGCAAAGGTCATGAGCTTGAATAGCTGCACGGCCCTATATATCCCTGGCCGAAGCCCTCGCGAGAACCAATCGGCCCGGTCCCGATCATCTCGAACAACATCCGGAACACAATCTATGATATGGGAGAATTCCTGTTCATAGTCTGGTACTGAACGATCCCCCTGTCTCAACTTACGAAACTTCTCCTGTAGCTTCCGTTTCACAGTGTCGGGGAAGTAGTTTGCAAACATTGTTTTCTTAAACTCCTTCCATAACATCGGCGGAAGTCGGAAGACGATCCCGCTTCACCCGCTTCCACCACACCTTCGCCGCCTTCTCGAGGCAATGGGGGGCGAGGTATACTTTATCCTTCTCTAGGGTGGATAAATCCTCAAAGAACGTCTCTATTGAGTCAACTCACGACTCCACCATCGACGGCTCCACCTTTTTCCCCTCGAAAACAGGCGGGTCGAACTTCCTAAACTTGATAAGAGCCGCCAATGCACGCTCCCGTTCCACCTCCTCGGCCGCCGCATAGGGTGTCGCCGAACCTGAGGCCGCCGGATAAACACTTGCTGGCTGGGGACGTGCCGCCACCGGAACTGCCGATATGCCCTCACCCTCAGCCGCTTCAGGCACGCGCGCCGAGGGGGCAGGCGGATCACGACCTTCAGTCGCCGTCGCCGTCGCCGCCGCCTGATGCTCCATAAGCTCTTGGAGCCGCTCGAACCGACTCTCTTGACGCTGCACCACGCCAGCTAGCGCAGTCATTTGCGCCCGCAACTCTTGTATTTTGCTAGATCCAACTTTCTCGGGCACCTCAGGAGGCAGTGCCGGAACGGATCTACGCGTGTAGCGCCTTGGGGACATTAGCTTCTGAAATATAACCAACTTGGTTAATCACCTTAACCTGTTAAACCTCATCGCACTTACAAAATAACGCGACTCGACATCGCAATTAGGCGGAAGCACAAAGTGTACTCATTCGAGACTTTTAGTCTCATGTTGTCGGCCGCCAACACAACCACTGCGAGTCGAGAACTCATACCACTTGAATCCGTTTCCACTCATTACTAGAAACATACTTCAATCCTGACCCAATCGATCAACTCCCGCCACGGTCATAGGTTCACGTCTCGCTCACGCACCTATAGCCTTAAGGTTTCCATCATAGGGCCTCCTAGGTAACTCCTAGACTTCTCTCTTTACTTGCTCTTATTGCTCTGATACCATAAACACATGTCACGCCCCGAAACCGCTACCATTTGGTCCGGTTCGGGCACGTCGAATAGACGCCGAACGGACAGCACCTCTCCTGTCCGCCCAAGGCTCAAGCACGGGATCATGTACAAGAATTCGCCCAGGAACAATTCAATACATACATGACTCATACAACGACAAAAGAAGCACCACTAGTGCTTCACAACAAGAGCAAGTAACACAAGTATCCATACAAGTGCGAAAAGAGAGAGAGTTCTATCTATTACATCATGATTTGTACATTTATACAATTTACATCTTTGTTTCATCCAAAAATATAGGTACAAGTTTATTCATATCTCTCCAAAATGCATCTCACAACCTATAAGTAGTCTACTCTCATATAAGTAGGTACCTCTAATGCAACTGGAGGGATACTAATGCTAGGGCGCTAAGCCCTTACCGCGATCCTTGCCCGGAGCACTCGTACTCGGCCGTGCAGCAAAGTAGGGTAAGAACTATTGTCCATAGTTCCCAGTGGGTTCAGCCGCCGACTCCGCCGATCTCCTCACTAAGTCCAAATGGGCAGAAGCAGATAGATAGATAGATATGCAAAAGCAGTAACAACATAGTAAGAAAGCTATGCTACTGTGCCCGGATCATATACAATGTATGCATGCTTAACGTGATAGGTAATCAACTAACATGCCACTATGTCAAAGAAGTAATGTTATTTACTTGTCTACTTGTTCATCAATTTTCTTGACTTATCCAATCCTTGGCCAACCCTGAGGTTCGCTCGTGACTCACATGCATCTCGTAAGGTAAGGAGGCTCAACTCGCTCAACAAACCCGAGACCGTCTGCGGGACCCCATAAGGCTATCCCTCGTATGACAAAACTCCGGAGCGCACGCTTGTGTGGCGCGACCACCACAAGCTCTGAACAGACAGTGAGTATGATCCAATCCTCTCAACTCGAGAATACTCTATCCATTAGGGCTAACTGTCACTCGGGAATCCACCTATCCCAATGTCCATATGCAAGTGTTTAACTACACTAAGTTCTTATTCAATGACTCATCACTAGGGAATCCACCTATCCCTAAGTTCACATGTCAAGTGTCATTTTTATACTAAGTTATATGCCACTCGTTCTGTTGTTATTATTATTTACATGCCACTCGTTATGTCTTATCAACTATCGAGTCCATCTCTTATCTCAGCACTATAGGATTCAATGTCTCGACCCAATCCTTATCTATCCACTATATCAAGCATTCAACTCACACTATGATATCATCTAGGAAAGCATAAGGAAATGAAAATGCACATTTATCCTACAATGCATATATGCAAGAGATGCAAGATTTAAAATGCACTAAGACATAAAGAGGAGCCCGGTTGCTTCGGGATGACACCACCCACCTTCTGGCGTTGTCACAACTCTAGGAATGAAGTTCGCCGATTTTACGACGTCGTCTTGGCCTCCTAGGCGGAAACGAAACTCGGAAGACCCCTTTTTGCCCGTAACTTTGCACCCGCTCGACGAATCGTCGAACCGTCTTCGCCTACGCATTTAAACACCTAGCAATTAGGTTTACACTTGATCAATTTAGATCAATACCCAACAAATCACAAAACCCCATTTTTGGAGCCCTAACTTACAATCATGCAAGAATCAAACTCTAAATCCTTAAACTCATGCATAAAGCATCTCTTTAGCATGCTAGAGTTCCATCTAACCCATTCTAGGGCTTAAAGATCTAAACTCTAGAAATCTACCATGATTGAGTTTCAAGCTTACCTCCTAAAGTTAGCTCCAAGGTGTAGAGGAAGAAGAAGAAAATGAAGATCCCTCTCCTTGCTTGCTTCTCTACTAAATCCCTTCTCTTCTTCACCTTCTAGAGAGAGAGGAAGAGAGATTAGATAGAGAGAGGCTTTAGGTTTGTGTTTTGGGAGAGAAAATGAGAAGAGAGAGAGCATACTCTCATATAGCCTCTACTTATGCTACAATTGCATAAAAACCCTTCAACTTTACCTTCATGACACAACCCATCTTGGGCAATTTGGGGCTACGGGGACCGGTCTCTCCCTACCAGGGACCGGTCCCTCAGGACCTCCCGAAATCTACGCCTTCGGGAACTGGTCCCTCTGGCCCAGGGACCGGTTGCATCACGCGTCGCCGCAACCACTAGCCAATGGGACCGGTCTCTCCCTGCCAGGGATCGGTCCCCGAGAGCAAACCTGCACAGACCATGTTCGGGAACCGGTCCCTCCCACCAAGGACCGGTTCTCGAGAGCAAATCTGCCAAATGAAGTTTTTTCACATCATTTGCTCTCGCGGACTCCATTCAATGCACCTTTGGCCATTTTGATGCCTTCGGCTTTTTCGAAGCACACCAAATCGACAATCAATCGATTCTAACCGAAGTCCAACTGTCGTACTTCGAGAATTTACTTCCTTTCATCATGAACGAGGTGTTCCTGTGAGTTCATTGCGAGAACGATTTGGTGTTGGACGTGGCATTTGGAAGAGAAAGTAAAGTGGTCTCTAGGAGATGCTTGGATATGTTAAGTATTGTGTGTTGGCAAGTTTCGTAAATTGAGTCGCAGTCTTGAAGAGTTCGGTGCATATTGTCGAAAATCGAAGAATTCAAGGCTTTGAGAACTCAGAAATATCTCATGATATGAATCACGATGCTCAAGTTAGTTTTTGATTCATGATATTGTGGTTCATACTTAGTTATAGATATTAGAATCATGAAAATCAAAGATTAGTGGATTAGAAAGTGCTTTGGAACTTTTGAAACCCGAGATTGTGAAATTCTGAAAACTGCAGCTGTTAAATGGTAAAGCATCGGACTATTAACCGGTACAGCATCGGACTGTTAACTGGTAATGTATCGGACAGTTAACCGGTTATGCAATATATAGATTTTTCTGTGTCGTCTTTTGTTAACCGGTGAGAACTTAATGTGTTAACCGGTACACAGTGTAAAAATCTGAAAACTTTCTAATCCGACTCTAATTGATTCTCAAGTCTATAAATAAACTATTAGGGTTCTCTAACTCATGGAACATGACGAGAATACATGTTTGAGAAACCCTAAAGGCTTGGATTTCGTCCTAAACTTGTTTTCTACGAAGTAGCATCTTTTAGGTCAATTCGAGGTATTGAGAGTTGAGATCTATATGTCGAATTGATCTACACTTCGCTTAGAGGTTCTTCTCTAGTTTTCATCTATACTTTGAGCGAAGGATCACCATAATCATGATGTTCTTCATGGACGGCGTCGTGGATTCGGCGTGATCGAAGGCGGTTCATGGATTCGGATCGTGTGCTCGTGGATTCGAGTGGCGTTCGTGGATTCAGACGTGTGCGAGGTGTTCGTGGATTCGAACGTGAGGGCGTGGACAACCTGGAGGATTGCACAAGATTCATAGGAGGTTAAGAGAGGTCGAGTCTGTGAAGTCGGTAATCACCTTATAATTTTTTCTTTTTGTGAAATATTATTTTTTCACGTGTTGGTTCCGGGAGTTTTTTACTCCAAGTTGGAGTTTTCCCACATAAATCTCGGTGTGATTTTTATTTTTCGCATTTACTTTCATCGCATTGAGATTTGTGGTTGTTGGCCGTTACACCTATTCACCCCCCTCTAAGTGTTTGATACAATCTAGATAAAAGATCCTTGGGTTTTCATAACTTACTGGATAATGGATAGCCATGTGAGATTTGAGGATAATGCTCTCTTGAGGATTGGAATTTGAGATATGCCGGAGTGTGCCATCTCGCTGTAGAGTAAAGATTCAATTGTGATTGGAGCACTCGCGATTGGGCGATGCACCTGTGATATTCCTTCTAAGCAATGCCTGTGATCAAATTGGAGTGTATTCCCAGGAAGGATGACAAATGCAAAGAAGAGTTGTACGTAGTGAAGTAAACTCTTGGATGGCCGGAGTGGTAAGGTGCCACTCTGAGCGTTTGTGTAATTCGAGGGGGTCTACCCACAGGTATTGTGTAGTTGTGGTGGACCATTCGACTTGTTGGTCCATTTTGCTAGATCCACACCACGAGGATGAGGGGTAGTCCTGATCTCAAAAGATAATGGTATCCGATGGTATGGACGAGATAAGTCCTTCTTGTGCTAGGTAGCGAGGGGTGTCGGAGTGTGTGGAGTCGTCGAGTGTCGACTTACGCTGCCACTGTGACTCGCAAGACCCAAGATGCACTTCTTGTATCACATTCCGTAGATGTGTTTGTGATTGAACCCACGTCCTTCGGTATGAGCCGCTTAAGTAATGACAAGTGTGAAGCCGCTCTGGAGTGGGAAAGTATGTTGATGTCCTCAATTGATCGATAAGTCGAGTTGAAGTGTGGTTTAAGTTTCGAGGACAAAACTCTTTTTAAGGGGTGGAAAATATAACATACCAAACTTCTATGGTTATGAAGTTTCGGTGGATGTTAGCTTGGACAAGCTATTGGAGTAGTTCCGTTGAAGTTAGGGAGCATCTGAGTGTTTTTGGTGCGTATTGGACGCGGAAACGGAACTCGAAAAGCTATATTGGGCTTTGGCCTAAATCCGGCAAAGTGTAAATGAAAAGATGATCTAAATATGCTCAAAAATATATTTTGAGGGTGTTGGTATGTTTAGAAGTGGCTTGGAGGCTCAAGGAGCGAAAACGAGGCAATTCGAAAAATGCGAATTTTCTGGGGCCAATGGACCTACGGGGTCCGGACCCTAGGGCCAAGGTCCGGACCCCGTACCGGAAATCTACCCAGTAAAGGTGGATGGCATTTTGGTAAATGTGAAGGTGGACTTAAGAGGGACCTTCTCCCTTCTTCTTCCTCTTTCACAGCCATTACACACACACCCACATATGAGTTGAGAAAGAAACTCTCCTCTCTCTCTCTAGTTTTCCTCTTTCCCTCTCTAGATCTCTCTCCTAAATTCGGGGTATTGGTTGAGAGCAGGCTTGGGAACGCGTTGGGAGCGACGGATCGAGCCCTCATGCGCCCAGTGGTGCGGTGTGCTTCAGACTCGAGGTTCGCAAATTGGTAAGAGTTGCGATTTTTATTAAATTCTTTGGGCATGATATTCTAATGATCTCTAGAGTATTCTAAGCATGTTCTTCCATTAGTTTTTGGGGTGTTTTTGTAATACACTGGACTTCCGCAAATTGCAGAGTTCGAGTGTGTGGAATGAAGTGTGGAACTATTCTACATGTTCTAAATGACTTGGAGAAGTTTTTGACCAAGTTAGAGAGTGATTGGAGGGTTAAAAGTGAGAAATTGCATCAAACAGGCGAAATCAGCCTTTTTCTGCTTGCTGTACCGGTACAGCCATTACCTTGTACCGGTACAGACTGGCAGAAATCTGGCAGCAAGGCTAATTTGGTCATTTCACATTTTGATCCTATCTATTTGAATCCAGCACGACCTCTGGAGCTCAGTGGAGTATGCTGGAGCTCAGAGAAAGGTTCTCCCACCTTCCTCACACTCTCTCTCTAGGGTTTTTCTCTCTCTACGTCGAATTCGCCGATTTCGCTCGTTTTCGTCGCAACGTTGATTCTTCACTGTTCGCATGTGTCGCAGGGCCTACGTGGACGTGTGAGGGAGTATTTTGGAGAGCTTTTCGCAGCTCTGAACCAGTAAGGTGCTGGTTGGAAGCTTGAGAAGGTATGCAACTCGATTCTTCCATTATCGACGTTCTATTAGTCGCTTTGAGTACTGAGTTTGGGTTCTTGCTCCAACGGTTTGAAACTGAGGTTTTTAGCATGTAAATATGAGTTAATTAGCTGTGAATGAACCTCCTTAGATCAGGGATAAGCTATTTTAAAGCTTGATTGAGTAGCCTAGTTCACTATGAAGCGAATTTGGAATTAAACGTGAGTTTTTGCCGCAACTTGATACAGTTTGAGCTTTTCTTTTCGCAGCAGGTTTGCGAATCATATTAAGCTATCTGGGTGACCTGGGAAGCTGGTTTAGAAGGTACTCTGACCTAAAGTAAGCAAGAATTTCAGTTAGGAAGCTGAAATTGCAGGATTCCGACTAAAGTTGCTAATATATGATGAGTTTGATACCGTTTCGATTTTGTTCGCAGCGAGAGTGCGATCGAGCCTTGGATCATCGTTAGTTGACTTGTGAGAGCTCTTGGAGACTTATCTTGAGGTATTACACTAGTCCCAAAACAGGGATTTAAGGGGTTACTGTGTACTAAGTGTAATTTAGGCCGAAATCGGATATTCCGATCGTTATTTTGACGCGGTGTTGATGTTTGTGTTCAGCAGGATTGAGACCGAGTGGAGCTGATCCTTGGGACTCCTTAGACTGATTTGGAGCTTCATAATAGGTGGGTCGGACCTAACCAGAGCAAGTGGAGCTCCCCTATGTTCTATATGTATCTATAGAATAGAATAACCGCATAGGTGCATTGAGTGCATATGTGATTGATAGAGAATTGGAAACATATCATTGTGACGTGTGACGCTTAAGTAGAATGAAATCTCTATAAAGTAGAGAACATATATACATGAAAGTATTTATATTCATATTCAGTACAGTTAGAGAACAATGATATTTTCTTGACTCTAACGTAGAAAACTATGACATGCTCATGACTATGTTGATAGTGCCATACTAATGGAAAGATTATAATGCCATGTGATTTAACTTTACCCTTACATGTTTACAATCTAGTGGATACTAGCTCTTGTTACTATTTGTGTATTGAAATTCCGATCAGAGGATCGAGGGTAAGAACCTTACAATGAAAATATGAAAATTGAGACATGTGGATAATGGACTTTGCTTGCTTGCCATCGTGCTTATTCGCACACGCTTGTGAGGGTAGCTCCCTACAAGCCGGCACTCCGGAGTTGGCCTACGCGACAGTTGCTCGCCCGTGCGGGATTGGGTGCCGAAGTGGATTGTCGTGGGGAGTGTATACTACCACGGGGCCATTAGGCGCGGTGCAAGCTGGACTACCTTGAGTAGGTCCTAGTGAATGAAAATGAAAGTGAAAATGATAATGATAATAATGAATGAGTATCAGTTGTAGTGTACAGTAATACTTACACTTCTGTGATTATGTTTATGTTCATGTTTATAGTAGTTGCGATACTTCTATTATTCAGTTGATTCATTACTGCAGAAATCATGTTTACATGTTGAATACATGCCTGTTACCGGTTAGCACTGCATATTTCTATATCATGCACTTATCACTTTTACTTACTTTCAGTACATTATGAGCCTAGTGGTGTAATTCGCCGAGGCTGGCGGCTTACCCACTGGGAACTATTGTTAATAGTTCTCACGCCCTTTTTATGGTTGTTTTTACAGAGCCATCTGCAGGAGAGGCTAGGGATCGTGGCAAGGGAGTCGCGTCTAACTAGACTTTGCTAGGAGCGTGCTAGTCGATCACCTTGCTACTCGGGCTACGGCCGAGGGTGATGTCCTTTGTATAGAGAGACCATCATTGTACCTATTTTGTATACTCCGTGATGTATATTTACTGTTGATCCCGATGTTTTTGTTGTGATACTTCTCCTCCTTTTGCTGAGATTTTGGATTGTATACTCTTTGTTCTTTTACTAATAGTATATCGACTTGTACACGGCTCTGATATCAGGATAGGACTCTCTTTGTTTTGCTTCCTATCGACTTGTGTTCTTCGTAGACGCCTTATATACTGCAGGTGTATGGCGGGTCTGGGCACGTACCGGATATGCTTCCGCTGGTACCCGGGCGTGACAGTTTTGGAGGGTACATGATGCTAGGGTTATAGTGGTAGAGTGACCACTAGGATATGCATAAGTCGAACCTTGAGAGGTCGACATTATATGGTATGAGGCTAACCCTCGAGATGTGGAAATGGATTCAGGAATCCCTAGGATTGAGGATACTTGCGAGTCTATTGGTTCTCCTCGCTCGGCAAGTAAGTTGGCAAGTAGAATGGCAAAGGGAATCATAACTGCGGGTATGTGTGGTTCTCCTCGCGCGACAGTGATTTAACGGGTATGTGTGGTTCTCCTCGCCCGATATGCCATGAGACAGGTGGACACGAGTACGTGTGATTCTCCTCACCCGTTGGTCCGTTGAGCGACTTGTGGTCCGGGGTTCGACAGTATATCCTCACAGTTGGGTGGATTTAAGGCTGAGGTGCATGTGAGACGTCCTTCACCTCGAGCCTGGCTGTACGCGGTATTCCGCGGATGATTGACTCGGGACTGAGTTAGGTGGATAGCTTGACTAAGGTAGATGAAATCTTAGGAGCAAATGGTAAGTGATATGGATCTAAGGTAGAGGAAATCTTAGAGGTTAGTTGGATGAGCTGTGGATAGCAAGATAGAAAGTAGAATTAGTAGATCTACTTATGTTGTTGCATGATTTGCATGTTGCATGTTGTGAGGAAAAAGCATAATAACTGTTAGTTGTATAAATTATATGATGATAGATCTATCTGTTGGGCTAACATGTTGTTTTGCCTCCTTTAGACCTCGTGGGTTGAGCTTTTTCCTTCGGTGGTCGTACCCACTGGGAACTATGACAATAGTTCTCACCCCACGATTTTTCGAATTTTTTAGGTTCACACGCGAGCGGCGCGGCGGCGCGAGGAAAGGGCGTAGCTCCATAGATAGCGCCCTGTCACTGAGACCAGAGATAGCAGTACCTCGGGCTGGTCTAGCTTCGGGGTTGAAAGAAAGAAACAAAATTGTAATAATTTGTAGCTGATTGTATTTGGAAGCTAAGTGAGAACAAATGTAATATGTAAAATGCATGTGAGCTGAATGCTTGTAATAATTTAGAATTTATATTTTTGATACCTTCCTTATGCAATCTGTGCTTGAATGTTGTTGCTGGTTGGAACCTCACGAATTGTACGGATTGTGACGCCTAGGACGTACAGGAGAGACTCTGTCCGTTCGGCGATCTGTCAGCGTGCCCGAATTCGACCAAATAGGCGGGTCTCGGGGCGTGACATTAGCTAAAATATAAAATCCCAAAAAAGTAAGGTGAATCGAATCGGGTAGCCAAGACCACCGCCATCGTTGCCCGACCTGGCCCGCCTCGTGCCGTGTGTGGATGTGTTTTGTGGGAAGCAGGGACGAAGCCAAGATTTAATTATGGGGGGCCAAAAATATATTATGCAAAGCATATTAATCAAGCAAACTATATGTAATAAAATTTGAAGTACAAAAATACAAAATAAAATTTAAAAAATTTTACTTATCATACAAAAGTTAGAATAGTGCTCGGTGTTAAGTCTTGTGTATTGGCAAGTTTCGTGAAGTGAGTCGGAGTCTTGAAGAATCGGTGAGTGTCGTCGAAGATTGAAGAATTCAATATTTCGAAAAGGTTGGAAAGTAACTCACGATGTGAATCACGACGTAAAGGTATTGTGTTAATTCATGTTATGGTGATTCATACTTAGTTATAGGCATTAGAATCGTTATTATTGATATTTAGCTGATTAGAAAGTGCTTCGGAACTCTGCGGAACCCGAAATAGTGCAAAGTGTGAAAAATGCACTGTGTACCGGTACAGCAATTGACCCATACCGGTACAGCCATCAACTTTGGCTTCGCAGATTTTTGTTCCGTCATCGTGTAATCGGTGACAGCCTTTCGTGTACCGGTACACTGTGTAAAATCGTGAAAACTTTCTAATCCGACTCCGTTTGATTCTAAAGTCTATAAATAAGCTATTGGGATTCTCTAACATATTAAGCATCACGAAAATACATGTTTGAGAAACCCTAAAGGCTCGGATTTCATCTAAAACTAATTTTCTACATAAAGCCTTTTTTTAGGTCAAATCGAGATTTTGGATTTTGATATCAATATGTCGATTTGATCTCCGCTTCGCTTGGAGTTCGCTTCCCTAGTTTTCATCGATACTCTAAGCGAAGGATCATCATACACATGATGTTCTTCACGATGGCGTCGTGGATTTGGCGTGATTGACGGCGGTTCGTGGATTCGGATCGTGGGCTCGTGGATTCGAGTGGCGTTCGTGGATTCGGACGAGTGCGAGGCGTTCGTGGATTCGAACGTGTGGGCGTGGACAACCCGGAGGATTGCGCGAGATTCATAGGAGGTTAAGAGAGGTTGAGTCCGTGGAGTCGGTAATCACCTTGTAATCTTTTCTCTTAGTGAATTATTTTTCCGCGTGTTGGTCCCGTGGGTTTTTCTCCAAGTTGGAGTTTTTCCATGTAAATCTCGGTGTGATTTTTATTTTCTGCATTATTTTTTATCTCATTGAGATTTGTGGTTTTTGGCTATTACACCAATTCACCCCGCTCTAGGTGTTAGATACAATCTAGATAGATCCTTGGGCTCCTCAAAACTTTCACTCGGCACTCTTTCAAGTCACGAAATCCATCAATGATTGAATCAATAGTAAACTTCTCGGCAATTTCTCTTTCAATATACACGATCAAAGAATTAGTGAGAAAGTCATCATCCATCTTATTCCGGAGATCGATTTTGATAATATTCATCACGAAAAATACCCGGTCAGTAGTTGTAGTTGAAACTGGAAGAAGTAATACAAGCTTAACTAATCGGTAGAGAAGTGGATATATTTCTAACTTTTTTATTGCCACCAACCATTGACATAATTCAGAAATAGTTGTCAATTTTTGCTAGTCGAAATGTCGCGAAATTTCAAATTCATAATGATGAAGTTCTATTTTCAACCCTTTTCTTTCAAACTCGCTAAAATCTTGAGGGTAATACCTTTCCGCAAGATTACAAAAGTCATCAATATTAAAAGATCTGCAACCATCTTTAGGATCCAAAGCACAACTTAGAGTAAGTAATTCTATCATATTGTCACTAAATCTTGTATTCAATTCTTGCAATTGACAATCTATTACACCATAAAACATATCAACTCGATAGTGATGCTCAAGTGTAATATTGTCTCGTTGACGGTGAGCACGACCTCCCCTTCCTACATAAGGAGCAGACATAATTGGAACTTCTATGTTATACTTTGCACAAATAACTTTATTTTGTCAAAAAGAGAATCCCATCCTTCATCTCTAAGCTTTTGAATAAGTGATTTTGTTGATGCCACAAAATACATAGCATTAAGAATATCTTGAGATTTACTGTCACGCCCGGATACCAGCGGAAGCATATCCAGTACGTGCACAGACCCGCCATACACCTGCAGTATATAAGGCGTCTACGATACACAAGTCGATAGGAAAAAAAAATATAGAAATTCCTATCCTGATATCAGAGCAATGTATAAGTCGATGCTACTATCAACAGATAGAACAAGAAGTGAACAATCCTAAATCTCAACAAAAAGAGAAGACATCACAGCTACAACATCTGGTCCAAATAGTAAATATACATCACTAGATATACAAAACATCTGTACAATGGTGGTCTCTCTCTACACAGGGACATCACCCTCGGCCGTAGCCCGAGTAGTAAGGTGATCGACTAGCATGCCCCTAGCAATGTCTAGCTAGACGCGACTCCCTTGCCACGTTCCCTAGCCTCTCCTGTAGATGGCTCTGTAAAAAATAATAATAAAAAGGGCGTGAGAACTATTAACAATAGTTCCCAGTGGGTAAGCCGCCAGCCTCGGCGAATTACACCACTAGGCTCATGATGTACTAAATGAACGTAAAAACAATGATTGCATGATATATATATAAACGCAATGCTAACGAGTGATGAGCATGTAACCAACATGTAATCATAATCTCTGCAGTAATGAATATAACATAAACATAAGCACGAATATGTAAATTTTTACTGTAACAGATAAACATTCATTACTGTCATAAGTCATTTAGTACTTAATCTCATTTAGAGTTTTCCTTTTTATTCATCAGGACCTACCCCAGGTAGTCCAGCTTGCGCCGCGCCTAATGGCCCCGTGGTAGTATACACTCTCCACGGCAATCCACTTCGGCACCCAATCCCGCACGGGCGAGCAACTGTCGCGTAGGCCAATTCCGGAGTGCCGGCTTGTAGGGAGCTACCCTCATAAGCATGTGTGAATGAGCACAATGGCAAGCAAGCAAAACTCATAGTCCAACATATCTCAAACATCATGGCATAGTATGCTATGTTCTACCCTCGATCTATTGATCGGAATTCTCAATATAAAGAATATTGACAATAACTAGTATCCACTAGATTAGTAAGCATGTGAGAATAATGCGAATTCACATGTGGCATTAGAAACTATCAACTATCATGGCACTATCATTATAGTCACAAATCATGTCATAGTTCTCTATTTTAGAGTCAAGAGAGTATCATTGGTCTCTACTTTATAGAAGCATTATAAACTTAGCTCTTGGTTGTTCTACTGAACGAAACAAGAATACTATTATGCATGAATACTTTTATGCATGAATGCTCTCTACTTCATAGAGGTTCTATTGCAATTACATCAAATGTTATAGTGACATGCTCCAAGTACTTTACCAATCACAATAATCCCAAATACACACACTATACCAATTCTATAGTCACATATAGAACATAGGGGAGCTTCACTTGCTCTGGTTAGGTCAAACCCACCTATCACTAAGCTCAAAACAGCCCAACAGAAGCTCCAAACTCAGCTCAAACGGTCTCTGGACCTGCTGAAAACAAAGCATCAAAACCGCGTCGAAATGATTACTTAATAATCCAATTTCGGCTCCAATCACACATAGTACAAAGTAATAACTTAATTCCCTGCTTCGGGCTAGCTTAATACCTCAAGTTGAGTCTTCAAGAGCTTCCACAAGTCAGCTGAAGTCACTCCAAAAGTCGATCGCACTCTTGCTGCGAACAACATCGAAACGGCATTAGAATGCTAGTATACTAGCTAAAATAGCCGAATTCTTGTAAAATTGGATTTCTAGCAGAAATTCCTGCTTACTCTGGGTTAGAACACCTTCTAGACCAGTCCCCAATGTCACCAATTAAGCTCAGTTTAATTCGGAAACCTGCTGCGAAGAAGCAATCTCAAACCGTGTCAAGTTACTTGATTAATTCGCGTATAGTTCCAAAATAGCTTTAGAAATCATACTTTACCTTTAACTAGCTTTAAAGCAGCTTATTTCTGGTCCAAGGTGGTTAATTCACAGCTAATTAACTCTTCTCAAGCTGCTGCAAACATCCCCAAATTTAGTTGGAAGCAATGACACCAAAACACATCAAATTCCAATACTAAAGCACCACTAGAGAGAAAATTGAGCTAATTCCTTTTTGAAAGCTGAGATTCAGCTTCTTTGGTACTAACCCCACAGAAAACTCAGAGAAAAATCCTCCTCCCCACGTGCTGAAAGCATCCATTGAGTACTAAAATAGCGAGCGTCGGCCGGAGCGCGAAATCAACTCGAATCGGCGGCTTTTCCGTAGAGAGAGAAAAACCCTAGAGAGAGAGAGAGAGAGAGAAAAGGTGGAGGACCAAATTCTAAGCTCCAGCAACATCTACTGAGTATCCCTGGTCGAGCTGGGCATAAGGGATAAAAATAGGAAGCAAAAAGACCTAAAGAACCCTGCTGCCACGCACCTGCTGCAGCTGCTGCTTGCTGTACCGGTACAGCATAATGCTTGTACCGGTACACAATGCAAAAGCTGCCCAATTCACGGGAGCAATGCACTTTCTTTTCTCCGGCAATCCGATCACTCTCTAACTTGTCCAAAAACTTGTCCAAGCCTTTTAAAACATGTAGGCTAGATCCACAACTCTTTCCTCACACTCGAACTTTGCAATTTGCAAAAGTTCAGTGTATTACATTTACGTTGCAAATGTTGACAAAGAATGTAAGTCACCTACGTTATTTCTTTCATGAGATGTAAGATAAACACAAATTCAAAAGATATCATTGACTTATGAGCTAAATGTGTGTCACTACGTTGAAATGCATTGGATCCTTCATTAATAATATTCTTTAAAACTGTACATGTTGCTTTAAACATTCTTAGCAAACTTGTAATAGATTTGAAGTGTGAACTCCAATGAGTATCACCAGCCCTTTGCAACGTGCCAACTTGATTGAGTCCAGTTCCTATCTCAAGCTCTTTGTTTTCAATCAGTTCTGCAATTTCAAAACTATGAAGCTTTTTTGTTGTTTTTGAGAGATAGGTAGCACGCTACCCGCTTCGTTTATTTCATTTAGAAATAAACTTAGCTGGAAATGTGAATCAACGAGGATTCGAACTTAGGACCTTGGGTACCAACCGCCAAGCCCTTTGCTACTTGCTCCAGGGACAGTTAGTTGGTAGAAAATCCAACAATGTTGACAACAGTACTTAATTTTGAGTAAAATTCATAAACCTCAAGAATATCTTTAGATGCCGCAACCAAAGCCTATTGGAGACGATGGGCTAAACAATGGATATAGTAAGCATTGGGACAATCATTAGAAATTAATGCTTGTAATCCATTCTATTCACCTCTCATATTACTCGCTCTGTCATAACCTGGTCCACGAATATTTTGAGCATCAAGACTATAATGAGAAAAACAGAATATATTGCAATTTTCAAGGTTAATGCTTTAGTATCCGAGATGTGAATAAGACCAAAAAATCTTTCCTGAACAAAACCTTGTACATCAACAAATCTCAAAATAATAGCTAACTACTTTTTTGACTCTGTTGATGCCAAAAAATTAACACGCCGACCTAACCCACGTATGAGCCAAAGAAATAAGGACACGTGGTACACCAGGAGTCGGCAATAAGGCGCCTGAAGGACATGAGCGTTTAGGCGGGAACGATTGAGAAGTGGGGCGTAACTTCCATGAGAAGTGGGGCGGAACTTCCACGATCATAGTCACACTACTTTCCCCACTACTATAACCAACTAATAATGTGGGCTGATAAGATATTATAAATAGTAAGTTTGAAGCCTGTAATAAGGGTCTTTTTCCCTTGAACAGAAGACCACACTTATTTTCTATGCAATTTCTTCGCATTTCTTAGAAGTAGTCTATTTGTAACCTTTTACTTTCCAGCATTTAATGTTTTTCTCTAGGAGTAGAAATAAACTAGATCAACCGAGTTTGTATGCTCATAAGCACACTCGATCCATGTGTTCTTTCCACTAGTCAGTTTCAATATATTTAAAGACTTTCTGCTCTTTAAGCCGACAAATCACTATGTTTTCATCCATTCGGCTCTTTGGCCGACCCTAGTTTCTGTGCCAGTCCGTACATTCAGCTCATCCAGCCCAACCGATTCCACAGTTAGAGATTTTCAAACTCGGCTGATCTGATCCCTCATCAGTCGAATCGCTTGATCCAGTCGAACAGCGCAAACTTCGAGGGTTACTTTTTGAAGCCGTTTTTCATCCCTACACGTTCTTCGAGAAGGATCTTTGACCGGGTCAAGAATCGAGGAATTCGGCTCCTAACAAATTTTGGCACGCCCAGTGGGACTCACTCAGGTATTCCTAATCTATACTTTGTCCTATGGCTGATGATAATGCTACGAACCTCCGGAATAGAGCCATTCCCAGGCCTTCAGGAAATGACCAAGCTAGTAGCGCCGAAAATACGAATGAGAATCAGACGGTACTACCTGTTGGAGGAGAGACTAGTGAACAGTCGGCTCATCAAGAGCCGAGTCTAACTCAGGCACTCGTCCAGATGACCCGAATCCTGCAAACTGTAGATCAAAATATTCATCAAAGTATTGCTCAACTAGACACGGTATTGGCCGCTATCATGGCCTACAATGAAAATATTGTTCAAATCAGACAGTTATTTATCCGAAACAAGCAACCTTACGAGAGGCAACAGGGGCCCCTAAATATGCCGGTGCAACAAAATCCCGTCACGCCGGCGGTCTCACAGGAGCAACCGCAAATGGCACCTTTCCAGGCTGCTTATAGGCCGGCGAATATAAGCGTCGGCCCGCAGTTGGAGATTGTATCGGGTTTACCTCCTTTACCAGCTTACCAGCCCCAAAACGAGGGCGTAAGGGCTGGGGGGCAAGGCCCCAACAGTTTGCAGGAACTCAACTCTAAAATGCAAAATTACGGACAGCCTTTAGGGCCGAATGTGGTTCCGGCCCTGGTTCCTACTTCGGCAGCAAAAAATAATGAGTTATACGCTCAAATAGAAGAGGTTATTCGGAACACATTTGGTGTGGGGGCGAGGTCGGCAGTGCGGCCTGTATTTAGATCCCTATATCTCGCAAACATCGACGCGGAGAATCCATATCCGGCAAACTGGAAAATGCCAAAGTTCGACAAGTTCTCGGGCGATGAGACCGAGAATATAGTGGAGCATGTAGCCCGGTTCACGGCCCAATGTAGAGAAGCGGCTGCTAACTCATTTTTGAAATTTCGATTATTTAATACGTCGTTAACTAAAACGATGTTTACTTGGTATACAAATTTACAAGCCAATTTTGTCCGAGATTGGGACGAATTGGAAAGAAAATTTCATAAGCAATTCTATAGGTCGGAGCCACAATTATCGGTCGCCGACTTGACTTTATACCGGCAAAAGTCAGGTGAAACGGTCGAAGAGTATTTGAACCGTTTCAAAATAGCCAAAATCCAGTGCTTTATGAGAATGTCGGAATCAGAGTTCACCAAAATGGCGTTAAATGGTCTGCATTTTAAGTAAAAGACTATTTCGAAGATAAGTATTTTTCTAACATATTTGATCTAGGTGTTAGAGTTGCCCAATATGAGCAATTCCGGAAGGAAAGTGAGAACGATCGACTGCAATGGAGCCGATATAAAAATCAAAGCAAAGGCAAAGAGAAATCCTTGATATAAGAACAGTTGGTTTAAGAAAAACCAAGCCAATCGAGTGAAACTGAAGAATCGGCTGATGAAGCCGAGGTATATGCGGCTGGTAAGGAGCCACTTTCTTCAAAAAGAAATCCTTGATAAAAGAACATTCGGTTCAAGAAGAGCCATCAATCGAGTAAAAGTAAAGAATCGGCTGATGAAGCCGAAGTATATGTGGCTGGGATGATAAAGAGCCGTTTTCTTTAAGCCGACCAAGACCAACAAAACTAAAGCTCGGGTCTCGGCTGTGTCATTGAGCCGTTGATTTGTCACCAATAGTCATTCGAATGCTCATTCGAAAGACTATTGTTCATTCGAAAGACTATTGGGGGGGCATTGTTGATGCCAAAAAATTAACAATACCGACCTAACCCACGTATAAGCCAAAAAAATAAGGACACGTGGTACACCAGGAGTCGGCAATAAGGCGCCTGAAGGACAAGAGCGTTTAGGCGAGAACGATTGAGAAGTGGGGCGTAACTTTCATGATCATGGCTACACCACTTCCCCCACTACTATAACCAACTAATAATGTGGGCTGATAAGATATTATAAATAGTAACTTTGAAGCCTGTAATAGGGGTATTTTTCCCGTGAACAGAAGACTACCCTTATTTTCTATGCAATTTCTTTGCATTTCTTAGGAGTAGTCTACTTGTAACCTTTTACTTTCCAGCATTTACTGTTTTTCTCTAGGAGTAGAAGTAAACTAGATCAACCGAGTCTGTATGCTCATAGGCACACTCGATCCCTGTATTCTTTCTACCAGTCAGTTTCAATATATTTAAAGGCTTTCGGTTCTTTAAGCCGACCAATCACTGTGTTTTCATCCATTCGGCTCTTCGGCCGACCCTAGTTTCTGTGCCAGTCCGTACATTCGGCTCATCCAGTCGAACCGATTCCACAGTTAGAGATTTTCGAACTCAGCTGATCCGATCCCTCATCAGTCGAATCGCTTGATCCAGTCAAAGGGCGCAAACTTCGAAGGTCACTTTTCGAAGTCGTTTTTCATCCCTACACGTTCTTCGAGGAGGATCTTTGACTGGATCAAGGATCAGAAAATTCGAGTCCTAATAGACTCATCGCGTTCTTCATCAACCATTATAAAAAATTTTGAGTCGCCAATTTCATCTCGAATTTTTCTTCTTAATTTCTCTGCTAGAACTTGCAAAATTTCTTTTTGTGTATCCGGCGAAATATAAGAAGCATTTTGCGGAGCATTTTCTAAAATAACTTTTGCAATATCTTCATTAAGAAAAGAGAACACCTTCAACATTTTCAAAAAATTACCCCGATCAATAGATTCTTTACTTTCGTCCCGACCTCTCATAGCATATTCTTGAAAAGTAAGATATATAACAGCAATTATTGATGCTTTAAGGCGTAAACGATTGTCTGCTTTTTGCTGTGATGATGTCTATGAAGCACATTTTAAATATGTTGAGATTGTTTCATCAAGTCTTCGCAAGCTTTTTCGGCAACTTTATGAGGCGAGTTTGGTTCTCTACCTATATGATTTAGAAAAACACATCTTTTTCCATCTTTCACTTTCTTCCAATTATGAAAACTGTCAACAGTGAAGGCATTTTGTGAAGAATGCCCATGTGGTTTTTAAAAAGAAATCACGATAGAAAAAATATAGCATCTTTGATTGGAGAATATTCTAACCATGATTTAAATGATTCAAACCATAAAGGTTGAAAGCGACATTAATGAGAAGGAGGCCCACTTTTTGGATATTCCAAAAGTCTCAGTTGATATGGACTATTGATTATATATGCTCGTCGAACTTCATCACGTTGTTCTACAGGATAATTCCAAATTTGAGGTCGTAATTCAGGATAATGCTCAAAGGACATGTTATTAACCTCTTTAACTTCTATTCTTGGAGATTTCAAACGACAACTTTGGGAACCCATAGCCTCATCTCTACAAATAGCTTCTTGTTTATTAGCTTCCGCGTTTTCAATATTTTTCTTTTAAAATAAGAATTGAGTGTAGTTGTCTTTGCTATTAAAATAATAACAGTTTAGAGATCTACAAAAATTATGTCAAAAAATTCAAATATTAAGATCTAATCTATATAAGATAATTTGTAAATCATGTAAAACTATGTAAAAGAAATAAAATTTAAAAATAAATTGCAAATAATCATTATTTTACTAACAGCTAGCCGAGAAGAGAAAAAACTCTTGTTCATAAAGAAGGAACTTGTACGAATTCAAAATTTTGGATCTACTATAATACTTTATATTCTCAAATACTAAAATCCAATAGTTGCTATTGGAAGGCCCCAGAAATTTTTCATTTTTTTTTTTTTGAATGAATTCAATTTGTTAAAAACTAAGAGAAGGTCAAAATATTCAAAATTTAAATAGATTATAGCATTACAGAGTACTTGTTAATAATAGATGAAAAGTTTCATGAAACGCATGTACTTGTTAATAATGGATGAAAAGTTTTATTTCTGTATTCAGGTCAATAATATACTTTGATACTGTCACGCCCCGGGGCCGATTTTAAATATCTTTTTTATAATTAATGTCATTTTTGAAATCAGAGTTACGGAAAACGTGCCAATTTTTTTTTCTAACCTGGCCCACGTTACGTACAGACCCACCACAAATACAAAGAAATGATGCATGCCTCTAAACACTCCTCAGGCGCTGGATGATGCGATGCACAGTACAACAGTCGTCCTATTTAAAAATGCTCCCCACCCGAAAGCTTTGTTGTTAAACTCTATTCAATCATTAATAAAAACCATTCGAAAATCTTTTTAAAACTGTTTTTCATTCGGAAACTTCATTTTGAACTCCGACTACCTCGAGGGGTAGAAAATCATGATGCATCAATACACAAATCCAAGAACCGAACCAATCATCTATAAAACCAAAACCACATATCCAAAAATCTCCAATCGCATGCATAATGGAAATCACCAACTCAAACAAGTTCACGAACATTCAAACATTCATAGGGATCATCTAATTGAACCATTTAATTATTTAAATTACTAGAAGCGGACATAAAAATAACCCGGGTGACAGTCGCTACTGCAGATTAGCTAGAATGTCCTCCCGTTGTGCCCAAAAGCTAACTCCTTGACCAAACTACCTGGAAAAATGGGGGGTGAGAAACCACAATCAAGGTTTTCCAGTGGGTACGACAGAGCCACGAAGGCAAGTCGTAATCACCGAAAACCAAATGAGGTAAAGTAAACAAAGTACATGTGCTATGATACGAAAGAGAACTACAGTAACTATAACAGATATGATAAGAAGAAAGTAATAAAACTGCTACTATAAGGAATACAATGTCGAGTATGCCTCAAGGCAACCAAACCAAAATTGTACCCAATTTAGTGCCTGCTATATTGGTCTACAGACCTCAAGCGTTGCCTGTCACAATGCTTGCACTTACCTGATTCATCCGCTCACTGGACGACCCATCCGGATAAGTACACCTCTGGTCGGTGGCCAAATCGACTTGGTGTCAATGAATATACCCAAGCGTTGTGACTAAATCTTGCTGATATGCTCAATGCGAAAGCCAGCAGGAAGCCGATGCCTTGGCCGAAGCCAGCTATAAGGGCGTACAACGGCGAACCATGATCAACCAGATCGAAACACACGACAAAGGAGTCGATGTGTTGCCTGGACCCAAGGTCCACAGAGATACAATATATATGCAATCAATAAGGTATAGATAAACGAACGATAACAAAGCAACTGACATGTAGAGACTACAATGCTGAAATAGAAGAACAGAGGAAGGTGAAATAATCTCACCGACTACCAGCTCGAAGCATCCACCTGTCATTATCGCGTTGGAAAACTGGGTGCGCGCAAGTCAACCAGACCTACGAAGATCCATCGGGTCAGTATCCAACCCACCAATCCAAAATACCCAACTCAGAAACCCCACACAAGTCCCCAAAATCGGTTTCCCAAAACTGATCACCGTAACTCGCCGGAAGTCCCAAAAATCACAACGGGACGCCGTCGAGACCCACTAAGTGTCCCAAAACTAACCGACTTGTGCCACGAGTCACCCGCTGCCACCAGACACATCGATTTGGATGTCTTGGCAGCAAACACAAGATTACGCAACCAAACAATTATCGGCGGATAATTATTCGGATTCGGATTCCCAGAAGTGTCAATTTCGACACCGGAACCCACCGTCGCTAACCCGTCATCTCCGAACCCACGATATGACGATGGTGACTAGCCGACAAGGCTCAGCGACAACTCTCAGGGCAAACAAAATGACGTCAAAAGAAATCCGAACCGAAACCGCGTTTTGTCGGCGAATTTTGACGAAAAACGCACCGAAATCGACCTCCGATTTCTGCGAAGGCTAACGGACCTTAGACGATCAGTCCAGAAGTCACTTACCATACGTACGTACTGCCCACAGTAGCCACAAGATGCAAAATTACATAAAAGTCCCTACATTTACATAAAATATATTATTTTATGTAAATAAAGTGATTTTGTAGCTCGCTAACGCAAACCAAGGACTTTCGAGGTCCGCCGAGACAGGTACTGACAGGTCTCGATGTGCCGAAGGCCATGCTCACGATCCGAAGCACAATGACTCACTGTGGAAGGCACGGGAGCAACCCGAACATTCAGCGAACAACGCGCACTCGGAAAAACTGCACTGAAAATAGAGTTTCGGCAACCGCTAATCCAAAGTGAGGTGAGCACTGTGATCAGAACTGACCAGCGATCACCGTGCTCACCTCCGGAGGCATCGGGACAGCCTCGGATCACCGAAAAAGCAAGGATAAATCGAAAACTATTCGCATACAGCACAGCGAAGACTTATCGGAGCAGTGGGAGCTAGGGCACGGCCGGCGGCGGCTCTTCGGCGGGAGCGCCGGTGGCCGACCAGTGCGGCCGACGTAGGGAGGTCGGGGCTAGCCCCGGACTGTTGCGGGAGGCAGTGGCGTCGACGGCGGAGCAATTCGAGCCCGCACTGGCTAGGGTTCGGGTCCGGAAGCCGCGGCGCCCATGGCGGCCGACGGGGCGCTCAGGGACGACAGCGGTGGACTGCCAGAGGCCGGAGGGATGCCACAGGTGCGGCATCGTGCGGCGGCGGCACAGGGAAAGAGGTGCAAGCTCACCTCGGCCCGCACACGCCCAGGAAGACTGCAGAGCGGCTGTAGCACGGCGGTGGCGCTCGGTGGCGGCGGCAGTCGGCGGGAAGGGTCGCTGGGGCTCCGGGGGAGGGTGGCTCGACCATCCCTAGATGGCGGCGGTGCAACTTAAGGGAGCTGAAGCTTGCTCGGCCCGAGCTGGCCCAGTCCGGCCACAAGCTGCCTGGGCGGCAGCAGCAGTGCGCGAGGGCGGCGACGACCGGCGAGGGAGGTCGCGGTGGCTCCGGGGGAGGCGCTGGAGAGGGGCTGAAGGGTGAGGGACACCTCACTTGCTCTCGGCAGAGATGGGAAGCCGAGTGCATGCAATATGAGGGAGAGAGAAAGAAAGAAAGCCTTCTCCGGCGGCCGGTGGCGTGCGCATGCGGCCGGGGCGCGTGCTGCGCACCCAGGGGAGGGAGCAGAAGCGGCCGGGAGTCAGCTAGGGGCTAGGGTTAGGGTTTCCCTGGAGCAAAACCCTAGAAGACTATATATACATAGGGTAAAAATGCACAATAGTCCCCAAAAAACCCGATGTTTAGAACCAAGTCCCTCACAGCGCGAGTAAAACACGCAAATACACCCCCACATTCGATTTCATGCAAACTGGTACATAAAATGTAGAGCTTTTCGCCAAATTACCGTTTTGCCATTAATGACCCCTCCTCAATCGACGCGGGATATCAGTAGATCTGTCCGTCAGATTTGCGAACGAATTGCACCAGTACGATCAGGACGACAGAGACATCAAACCCACGATTCGTTTCGCTTAGTTTGGTCGTGGATTCGCAAAAAAATCCATCCTCTCAACAAATGGCAAAACCCGCACACAAATACATATAATATATGTATCTCCAGTTTTCTCGAATTCCATGCGTCAAACCTAAAATCCGTCAGCGCCGTTGGTTCCAGAATAGTCAAACCACTGAAAACAAGCTATTGGATTGCTATGAATGGAGTTCGATACGCACCAGAAGCCATCTCTACACCGTGGCTTCTCCGAAAACCCATGTTCCTATTCACTTTAAGTGAAAAGTAAAGATTGCGTAAAATCTCCATTCTAACTCTTTTTTTCTGAAACTTGATGAGTGCTTTTGTAATTAAATTACACACAAAAACATCGTCAACAGAAAGTTCAACTACACTGCCAAATCTCAGACCTTACAGATACTCTTTTAACTTTTAAGTATTTTTCTCCCTTAGAATCAAAATGGTAGAGTTTTTATAGCCTCCTTATAAATGTAAAATGAATACTGTCAAACAAATTCAACTCACTTTTCTAGTTCTCTTATTCAGCAAAAGATGACTTTAAACTAGAATTGAACATTTGAGCATCACTGCATCAAAGCATGCATATATATTAATAATTATTTAAATAGTTCAACAAACAATAAGAAATAAATCAAGGGCATACCACACATTGACATAAAAGTAAATGTTCACGGTTCACTCACCAATCACCAAAGAATTATTCAAGAGAAATTGGAAGCCCGAAGGGCTGTAGCCGCGTAGTTCGAGGCGCCAAGCCCGAGCGGCGAGGGGGGAGCACCACCGGCGCCCAGCTTTCTGGCGAGCTAGAGTTTCGAGGCTGGAGAGAGAGATTGAAATTTGAGAGAAGTCAGAAAAAGAGAGAGCTCTGAGCCTGGGAGTGGAAGTGTGGAACTGAGAGAGAGAGAGAGAGAGAGAGAGAGAGAGAGAGAGTGGTTATGTTTACGTGTGGATTGTGGTGTACTGGTGTGGGAGGAGGCGCCGAGACAGGCGAGCGGGCCGGTGGCGCCTGGGGGCAAGCCATCATGATGCATGCATCATGCGTGATGCGTGGCCCACAAGCAACCCTTTAGTTTTCAAAACAATTTCATTTTGGTCCCCAAAATTTATAATATTTTAATTTGTTCAACAACTTAATACTAAACCTTATTGTAATTTTAAAAAATCTAGAGGGGCCATGGCCATTGTGGGCCTATACATGGCCCCGTCCCTCCCTTGTGGGAAGCACAATTCGCATTAACAGCAAAGCAATAAGCTTGACAATAATAGAGTATATAAGGTGCAACAACAAGTCATAGTTTTTAATATGGGACTAAACTTACATGTAAGACTTATATGTAGGCTCTCAATTAGTAAGGTCCATACGATATTGGTCTGTCCAGAAAACCCATGGACTAAAAGAAAGTTTTAAATTGCTTTAAAAAATAAATATATAGTAAACCATTGCAACTATTTAGAACGTAGGAATAGAGAAATAAAAATAAAAAGGAAGAAATTGACAATTAATTAGAGGAGAAGAACTTTTATTTCATTTTATTTGTTATCATATATAAAGTCACACCCAAACGCAGCTATTTATAGGGCTTAGACCTGATAGGGATAAGTACAATCTAAATTTATTCAAAATCTTCTAAGAAATTAATTTGATTAACATTTAACTATTTATAAGATAAGAAAGAAACGCAACAAAAGATAATGTTCAAAAATAATAAAATTTATCCTAATTGACAAAGTGATTGGGATAAATGAATTAAATTGCCTTTTTCCAACAGGTTTACGGCGCACAACGATGGGGAACTCAGATTAAAAGCAATAATTAGCAACTATGGAAGAAAAGTAAGTAAAATAAAACAAAAAGTATGCACATCTTTAGCACTAAGAAGAATGTACGGGAAAAAAAACCTCACGATGAAGCCAACTCTGAGATAAACGTTGGATATAGAAATGGCTGCTCAAAATTTAGCAAATTGATGGCAGCCAACTCAATGCCAGACAACCTGAGGCACCCCTACCGCAAACTCTCGTGAAACCCCTACAACATAGGCAATATAACCAAAAACAAACAGATTCCCTCCTTCTCCCTTCCTTCCCCCTCTCTCTCCTCACCTCCAATTACCCCTTACCTAGAATACAGGCACCTACCTATACTATGTTGGGGACCCCCTTCTCTCCCTTCTTCTAACACCTTACCCTCGGCCGCGACCTGCTATCCACCTACGACCCGGCACAATGGGTCGCCGCCCCTCCGTCTCGTCGGTCTCCCTGTCGACCGACACCGAGCCCGACTACAGGGATGTCATGCTCGAATGCCCCTTCGGCCATCTTGAGACCCTCTCGCGCACGGAGTTGCGTGAGACCGCATACGAGCTCTTCTTCATGTCGTGCCGCTCCTCACCCGGCTTTGGTGGTAATGGCAGGTGAGGATGGCAATATAATTCCGGTTTGTGGGTCTTGCTCGCATTAAACAGTCGCCTCGGTAGAGGCAATTCGAGAGGGGAAAGAAATGACTATACTTTCGGGTTTGCATGTAATGTTATTATTGTATCATATGTGAAGAATTTGCCTTACGATATATATTAATGGCAGGAGTGGAGCCTTGAACTATTATCCATCAGAAAATGCGAGCGGCGGCAACGGCGGAGGGGACGGATCGGCGACGGGAGGGGGACCGAAGGGCGGGACAGGGATGATGTTGGTAAATAGCAAGATTAAGAAGGCGCTAGGACTGAAAGCGAGGAGGTCGTCGCGGCTGATGAGGTCGATGAGCCAGTCGGGGCCCACCGCAGGGCTCGGGAGTCCCGGTTCACCTGGGAAGGTGAAGCGGCCGATGACGTCCGCGGAGATCATGCGGCAACAGATGCGCGTGACCGACCAGAGTGACGGCCGGCTCCGAAAAACCCTCATGCGGACCCTCGTTGGTCAGGTGAGTCCCAATTTATATATATCCTCCATGTTTATTTACGTGCGGCCTCGCTCGTATATATGTTAACACTTAACAAATACAAGTTTGAATATTCAATTTGAGTTATCAATTGAGTGGTTATTGTCTATAATACAAAATCAGTATAGAAAACTACTAACAGTTCTAAAATATAATTTTTAGTCTATTAGAACTTCCAGATTAAGCATTTATGACATGCTTGTGAACCAAGTAAAATACTGTAACAAAATAAAACAAAGATTTTTCGGTACAATAAACAGCTTTTTTTGATATCCGAAATAGATTTTTTATACTATATTATTTAATGTCCGGAACCTTATATGTTTTTTGGGTAAAAACGAAAGTTTACTCGTAGCAACGTAAAGAAAAACAGTAAAAGATGTTGAGGGCTCAGCAAACAACATCAAAATAGAGTAACGTTGTATTTGGACAGAGGACCCAAATTCTTGTGCGTTTGCACATTCACGCAATCTTTTTCTCTAGTTTCTCGTTCCTAATCTATAGGTTTTAAAATGAAAAATTAAGAAACGATACATCCAAACTTTGGAAGAACGCATGCATCTCTTTACACTATGATGTCTAAATTAATTAGCTATTCTTAACAGGTAGGAAGAAGAGCAGAGACCATCATCCTTCCCCTGGAGCTCCTCCGACAACTGAAGCCCTCCGAATTCAACGACACCCAGGAGTACCACCAATGGCAACGCCGCCAGCTCAAGGTCCTCGAAGCCGGGCTCATCTCCCACCCCTTGATCCCTCTAGACCGGCTGAACTCCGCGGCTCTCCGTTTCCGCGAAGTCATCCGTGCGAGCGAGCTGAAGCCGATGGACACGAGCAAGAACTCGGACGCCATGCGGAACTTGTGCAACTCCGTGCTCTCCCTAGCGTGGCGCAGTTGCAACGGTGGCTCTCCGACCGACGCTTGCCATTGGGCCGACGGCTACCCGCTCAACATCCACCTCTACTTAGCCCTTCTTCAGTCGGTGTTCGATCACCGCGAAGAGACCGTCATATTGGACGAAGTCGACGAGCTCGTCGAGCTGATGAGAAAGACGTGGCCATGTTTGGGGATAAATAGGATGATCCACAACGCGTGCTTCGCTTGGGCGCTATTCCAGCAGTACGTGGTCACTGGACAAGTCGAAACGGATTTGATATGCTCGACGCTGGCCATGTTGGCGGAGGTGGCGAGCGACGCGAAGAAGGCCGACCGCGAGGGGTGTTACGTGAAGGTGCTGTCGAGCGTCCTGACCGCCATGCAGGCGTGGGCGGAGAGGAAGTTGTTGGATTATCATGAAAGTTTCGATAAGAGCTCGGCTGCGAATATGGATAAAGTACTCTCGGTGGCGCTTTCGACCACCAAGATCATTGCTGAGGATCTTTCCGGCATGGGAAGCGGAGTAGGATTCATCGACCGAGAGGCAAGTGGGATGGTGAATTCTTCGAATAACCGAGTGGATTTCTACATAAGGTCTTCCATGAGGAATGCTTTCACCAAGGTGTGAAAATCTTGCACTTCTTTTAAATTTTGATGCCGCACGTACTCTTGCCCCTCTCTAGCTAGTAAGTCTATTATGTAGCGGTCACATTATATCATTTATAACCAATTAATCTTATCATTTTTAAAATAAAAGTATAAAAAAATTATTTTTTAAAGACCGTGATAATATGGATAAATTGTAGAAATATATTTTAATTGGTTGGAGGCATACGTCAGTAATGTGACTGCCGCATTCTAAACTTTTTCCTCTCTAGCGGCACAACGCCATTTCACTTTCCCAAATGCAGTTTAGAAATCACAAATTACTTAATTTTTTCTGGTATATATACAGTTTCCATAATAAGCAGATCGAATTAATACTAATTTTTAATATGTGGATGAAACATGAGTTATTTTTAGAAATTAAATAAGAAAAATAAAATTTAAATAGTTAAATTGTAGTAAAAAAATAAAAGTATTTATAATTTTAAACTAAAAATATTTTACCTAATTAATGAACATCAAAATATTAATAAATAATAACTCAATAAATGAATAAATTTTTTAGCTATGAATACTGCATTAGATAATGGAGAAATTAATTAATTATAAAAAGTATTTTTTAATTAATTAGTAAATTATTTAATTAGTTAGATAATTATATTAATTAATTGATCAATATAAATATTGAAAAATTGGACAAACACATTAAATACTCAATTTTAAAAAATTAATTAGTTTGTTAATTACCTATTGAATTAGGCACTTAAATATATTAATTAAATTAATTAATGAGTAAATTTAATAATTATTATTATCATCATGAAGATTCACCCCATTGAATGAATTGCATTTTCGCCGAACACTTTTACATCATGCAAGATACTGGAGAATGGAATCGGACACGCCGACAGCATGGTCGCCGAAGTTTATGAGGATCCGAGCAACATCCTAACGGAGCTGGCGAAAGACACCGAGCAATTGGCTCTACTGGAGAAGGAAACGTACAGTCCCGTACTGAAGAGGTGGCACCCGGGCCCGACGGCCCTCGCGGTCGTGACCCTTCACAACTGCTTCGGCGTGGTGCTGAAGCAGTACGTGGCCAAGATCACCAGCCTGACCAACGAGCTGGTTCGAGTCCTGCAGTCCGCGGGGAGACTGGAGAAGGCATTGGTGCAGATGGTCGTCGAGGACTCCGCAGAGTGCGAGGACGGCGGTAAGGGCATCGTGAGGGAGATGGCCCCTTATGAAGTGGACTCCATTGTGGTGAGCCTCCTCAAATCTTGGATAGATGAGAGGCTGAGGATTGGGAAGGAGTGCCTTAAAAGAGCAAAAGAAACAGAGGTGAGTTCTTTTTTCATCTTCTAAGTGCTGCAGCCGGAGAGATCAGATGTTAATTAGCAGGGCAAATTTTGATACTTACAGCTAGATAAACAAACATGTATAGAATTCGTCTGGAACTATGGCCTATTTTGATTCCACTGTCTCACTTTAAAAATTTTGCACAAATTACGTACGTAGGTTACACCATTTCATTAAGCATGTTCAAATGAATGATACATTCAAATTTCGAAGCAGGGAACCGTCAAATGGCTCGGATCAAAATAGGTCGGAGTTCTGATAGGTCTCATACTTTTTATGTGCCTAATATTTGTTTAATTCTTAGTGAAAGTCATTTCGATACTTACATTAGATTATGATAGCTAATTAAGTCGGATCGATGTGTACATGTCTATGCATTTAGAGCTGGATCCCGAGGTCCAAAAATGAGCCATATGCGCAATCTGCAGTGGATTTGATGAAGTTGGCTAAGGTGACAGTGGATGAATTCTTCGAGATTCCGGTGGGAGCGAGGGATGAGATGGTTCAAGACCTTGCTGATGGCCTGGAGAGTATCTTCCAGGAATACACCTCCTTTGTTGCATCCTGTGGTATGTCCAAATTATCTGCAGGCCTTTCTGCAAATATTAGTTGAGCTTTCTCTTTTAAAATTAACTAGGCATTTAAAAGTATGCAACTATATATAACTCGAAACTAAGCATCAATTAATTCTTCAAACTTTTGAATAATTGTCATGTTATGAAGGCACATTTGATTCTAATTGTTACCTTTTTAAGAAAAAAGGTAAAATCAACATAATAGAAAACAAACATTATGTTTTGCAAATTAGAACTTCTATATTTAAATTTCAATGGTACTGTCATGCATACACCAGAAAATTTCTCGAAAAATTATTGATATGCTAAAATTGTAATATATCATATAAACAACTATATATCTTTCGCAGTACATAATAGCTAGAATATTTTAAGCACACATAGCTGCACTGAGAGTACTCAGAAGTAGTTGTCTGCATTAAAAGATCAAATTTGAAGATTTGCATGAAGGTTGCAACAACAACTCCGATATCATGGCTCAGACTGTTGCTAGAATTTTTAAGGGCTTGATTCCTTCTTGTTCAGAAAAAAGTGCATCAACAAATTACGTTAAACTATAAGCTCAATCTTCGTCATCGTTATTTGTATTATTATTCTAAACCTCTTTCACATTTTATGTTGTGCTCTACAACAATTTTTTTATTTCAAAAGTAAAGAATAAAATTATTCCTAAGCCTCATATTAGTATAAAATTATCATATTATTCATGATTTGATCATTTACTATCTCTTTTGACAGTATATATGTGGTAATTACTATTACATTCCTTATTATACGTTCCCTAAAAAGAAGATAGGACTAATAAGCGCTCTTAATTAACACGTTTTTGTGTGTGTGCGTGTGTGTTTATTTATGACTGTGGTTGTATAAGGAACCAAGCACAGCTACCTCCCCACCCTCCCTCCCCTGACGAGGTGCAATCAGGACTCCCGGTTCGGCCGGCTCTGGAAGAGGGCGGCCACCCCGTGCCGTGCGGGGGACGGTGCCATCCACGGCATCGTTGGCGGCCGAAGCGGCAGCTCATCTTCATCGGCGGTGGACGGCCACCACCCGCGCCCCTCCACAAGCCGCGGCACGCAGCGCCTGTACATCCGCCTCAACACCCTCCACTACCTCCTCGCCCACCTCCTCTCCCTCGACAAGTCCCTCTCCTTCTTCTCCTCCTCCTCCTCCTCCCACACCCCCTCCGCCATCTCCTCCTCCGGCCCCGTCTCCTCCAACCGCCGTGTCGCCCCCTCCACCCGCCGCTTCGACGTTGCCCGCTCCACCGTTCTCTCCGCCATCCAGCACGTCTCCGAGATTGCCGCGTACCGCCTCGTCTTCCTTGACTCGCGCCGCTCCTTCTACGACTCTCTCTACGTCGGCGACGTCGCCAACACCCGCATCCGCCCCGGCCTGCGCATCCTCAAGCAAAACCTCACTCTCCTTGTCTCCCTCCTTGTCGACCGTGCACAGCCGCTGGCCGTGAGGGAGGTCATGAAGGCGTCCTTCGACGCGTTCCTGATGGTGCTGCTGGCGGGTGGGAGCGACCGGGCGTTCATGCTGTCAGACTACGAGATGGTGGCGGACGACTTTCGGAGCCTGAAGCGCGTGTTCTGCACGTGCGGGGAGGGGCTGGTGGCGGAGGACGTGGTGGAGCGGGAGGCGGAGGTCGTGGAGGGGATCGTGCGGCTGATGTCGCAGCCGACAGAGCGGCTCGTCGAGGACTTCAGCATTGCGGCATGCGAGGCCAGTGGGATTGGCGGTGGTGGCGGGTCTGGGTCGGGGCACTGCAGGGTGCTCCCCATGCCGCCGACGACGGGGCGGTGGAGCCGCTCCGACCCGAACACGATACTGCGAGTGCTGTGCCACCGGAACGACGACGTCGCCAACCAGTTCTTGAAGCGGACGTTCCAGCTTGCGAAGAGAAGGTGAATCGAATTGGGAGAGTTGGTGTCAACATGCGTACAAGTATTACAATATATAGCAGCAGAAGCAGCAGGTGGTGTTAATATTGTTTTGTGTATCTCTAAACTGTTGAAGCTAAAAAGGGGGATTTATGTATCAAATTAAGTAATGTTAGAAAGGAGAAGGGGAAGGAGGGGAGACTATAATTTGAATATGTGCAAAAATTTATACTCAAATTTTCGTTCCTTTTATACTAAACCGTGGGTTAGCAGGTTCCTTGTCTTATTCTAATGAGCAATATTCTAATAAGAGAGATGCATGGCTAGCTAGCTTTAAAAATTTAGGACCTGTCCTATAAACGAATGTTTGTTTGGGACAACCTGTCACGCCCCGAGCCCGCCTATTTGGTCGGTTCGGGCGCGCCAACAGACGCCGAACGGACAGCACCTCTCTTGTCCGCCCAAGGTTCAACACATGTACCAATCATCTATATAATTTACGCAAGCGGAACATGAATATACATGACTTGCACAAGGGCAAGCAACAGCCAAAAGTGAAAGTTCTATACTATTACATACATACAAGTATCATGATTACTTTTAACCATATACAAACATTTAACCATTTACATTCTTTTCTTTTTTTTTCTTTTCTTTATAATTATACATCACATGATCATCCAAAACATAAACCTTTTACATTTATACATCATTTATACAACTCCGATCCTCATATATAAAAGATGATAGTAATAGGTATGAACTATACTCAAGTGGTTACTGTCTAAGGCGCGATACCCTTACCGCGATCCTCGATCGGTTCACTCGGTCTCGGCTCTGAAGAAAGCTGTCACGCCTCGGGACCTCCAATTTGGTCGGTTTAGGCACGCCAACAGACGCCAAACGGACAACACCTCCCCTGCCCGCCCAAGGCTCCAACAACACATGTATAACGATAGCAATTCAAACATAATAAATGCAAGTATACACGGCTTGCACGAGGACAAGCAACAACCACCTAACAAGTGAAAGCAATATAACTATTACATTCATACATTGTACCTTTATCACTTTCAATCAAATATAAAGTTCATACAATTTCTTTACATTCATTCATCCCAATTTACAATTTCATCTCTCAAATGAACTTAATACATTTTCATCTCTCACATGATTTTATTACATTTCCATTCATCAACATAATAGATGAAATATACAAATGGTGCCTCTATACATAAGGGTAGTACGCTACCTAGAGCACGATAACCATGCCACGAGCCATGATCGCCTCGCTTGCGCTAGAACCTGCATGGTTAGTGGGATGAGAACTATAACAAAGTTCCCAGTGGGTTCGGCCGCCGACCTCGCCGACTCACCCACTAGGTCTATTCAGTCATAAGTATTTCAAGAAAGAAAGATAGCAAATCAACTAATGCTACTACTAATACAATGCTTGCAAAAAAACTGTCAACAGATAGATAATCATATGTATGATGAATATGCATGCATGCTCTTTCCACAATTTACCTTGGCTTTTACCTAATTAATCCGGTTAACTTCGTTAACCCTAATAACTGACAACCCAAAATTCCTTAATAACGGGGGACTCGAACCACCCTAGAGACCATTTTCTGGGGGGACTTTACCTCGCCTAGTGGTGACCAACTCCGGAGCGCACCACTCGAGGGGGGGCTACTTCCCTAAAGCCAAGACTTATCGTAAGTATAGATCCAATCCTCAACTTAAGGATATATAGCCACTAGCCACAATGCCATTGTCATAATAGGTTTCTACCTATTTGTTCATGCAACTTTCCAAGTCATATTTGTCACAATTCCACTATGGTTAAACTATATTTAACAACCAATTTCTCAATGCCAATCATGTCTCTATTGTCAATGTCACCTTTGTTTTCTATTGTCCAAATCCAAGTCTCACATTTATACAACTTTAGGGTTCTATCATACATGTCCATTATGGTTCTATCATTCTCTATGTTCAACTACGTTAGAAGCATGTAAATGAAATCAAACCAAGGTTCACATGTAATTTAACCCTACTATGCATGAATGACTATATATCAATATGTTCAATAAAAGGTGAAATAGACATAAAGGGGAATCCGATGATTCAGGTGTGCACCCCCACCTTGTAGGAATGCCAAGAAGCTACGGTTCAAATTTTATGATTTTTGGGCGCCTATTCCTCGTGCTGCGGCCATCTGTATCAAAACGAAGCCAAATTAGGCTTTTTACTTAATATCTTTACATAGACTTTTCATTTCACCGCACCGAGAGCACCAACGCGTCGGAAATATCCCTAATTAGGTCTCCACGGGGTCAATTTACCTCGAAAACGATCGGGGGCAAAAGCCCCAAATTTGGTGCCCTAATAATGTCATATTGTAATTTTTCCTTAGATTGATCGTAAAGCTAAGCAAAACTAACTTAGAATCATCTAAGAAGTTCTGTAATACCATTTCTAAGCCATTCCAAACATTCCTAGGGCATCTAACATGAACCCTAGCAAACCACCATGTGAGCACTAGAAGAAACCATGGATTTCATGTGTTTCAAAGCCTCTACTAGGTTTCTAACCATGTGAGAGGATCAAATCTCAGAGATTTAGAGTACAAGATCAAACCCTAGCATCATCCTTTCATAAGAATTCATCTTAGCCTATTAGCTCTCCAATATCTACCTTGTAGGAGAGACCAACACCTTCAAAAGCTCCAAATCTCCTCCCAATCCTCCTTTAATCCACCTTGTAGAGAGCTTTTAAAGAGAGAGAGGGAGAGAAAATGAGAGAGGAGTGTAATCTCAGCTTGCTGTGAAGAGAAGTGAAGGTTTGGGTCTTATTTGGGCTGCTACAATTGCAGTTAGGCCCTCAAACTCTCCAATTCTGCAGCAGGTTGCGCCTGCGGTCCACCGTGCACTGTACCGGTACACGAAATCCTGTCACCGGTACACAGCCTTTTTCTACTCAACCCGAGAGCTACTTCTCTCGGTTTTACACTATGTACCGGTACATTTTCGATGTTAAACCAGTAACACAACTCCAGATTTCAGATTTTCGCATCTTTTCGATTCTATTTCTCTCCGATAAATGCTAAAACCTTTCTAACTTTTTTAAACTCATTTTAAACTCTTCCAACCTTGTTGGAATACTAATTGGAACTTGTCCAACCATCTCTTTCGCATACTTTAGTCGATTTTACTAAGGCTCGATATATTCAACTGAGTTTCGGTATGTTACATTCTCGACCCCTTAAAATTAGTTTTGTCCCCGAAACTAACACATACCGTAACTCATAAGTCACATTCTCGCACAACTCTTCCGGTTCATACTCCAATATGTGAGTTGAACTACGAATATACTTGCGGAGACTTAATACAGGAAACACATTGTGAACTCCCGCAAGCCTCGATGGTAGTGCAAACTTGTATGCCACTGCACCGACTCATTCCAAAGCGTTTTATACTTGCGGACCACTCTACTTGTCCAAATCCACGCTTCGTTCGATTTGACATAAGCTTGGCTAAACTCGACGGAAATTTGATATGTTACATTTCCGCGAAACTAGAATCCACACTATAATTCCACTCATCAATCAGATGAGGACCAATCCACACGCTACATCTCGAGTTTCCAAGACCTCGCACTCGATGCGCTCACTTCACGCTCATCATCATACAGAATCATAAGGTTCTGTAGAGTCCTATCCTCACGAGTCCAGAATGCACCTCCATTACTTCACGAGTCACTTACTCCTGCAACAGTGCATTCCCTCAACTAGGCGGCAATGTCAACTCGCGGCCACCGCGCCCACACACTCCCAAAACCTTTCTAGGGTCCAATGCGTCGAGAATCACACTCTCCTCAACACCCACACACCCTATGCCACACTGGTAATACCCTTGAAGATATCGCCTTTATACGCGAATTAAAAACTTCGTCGGCAGACAACCACACCAGCTCATCACCAAGGTCGCACACGGCAAACCACTACGCCGACCTCCACAATACCTCGGGTCCAGGAACAATCCTTTCGCTCACCACGTCCTAATGGACAGGGACTGACATATCCTCGCAGCGAGAGTCTCAACTGCCATTGCCACATAATCACTAGCACACTCTCACATCCTTATGGTTAAGCACCTATGCTCAAACTCATCTTGTCCTCCTTGACTAGTCATCATTCTAAGGATGAAATGCGGTACACTTCTCACCGATTACATTCCAAATTTCCACAAGTCCCATGAGCAGTGCGAATCGATCGCCAGCGATTCACCATAATCCAACCTCAGTGTATCACACGATGGACTTATTTTACCTCAATCACCACTTTAGCTCAACTCTTTCCTAGTTGGCATATTCCAACCCGGGCACTTTTCGATTGCCTCTATCCACATCACTGACCATTGCCCGCACATTCGGCTCATCGGCTCCGTGTCATCACCAATCATTTTCACTAGCCGACACCAATGAATTCCACTAGACACCACTCTCCTTCGAGAGCAATATCACCCATCGATTGGCTCATCACCACTACCCGACACTTACAGGTAGAACTCCATAATCCACACAAGAGTCCATAAATGGCACTCTACTATTATAGCCACTCAAGAGTCTATCTTACTACTCATCGGGGAAACTCACTCCGGTTTCTCAATCTGTATCGCTTCATGCGATTGCACCAAACCTCGCTCAACCGCGAATGCTCAACTACACATGGACTTCAGCTCCACGACAAGATGGCTCATTTCGGCATATCCACCAATTTTGGTTCCTTAAGGACCTAGTCTTTCCGAATCTCACGTGGCTTATCGCCATTTCCAATGTCTCAAAGAGAACCTTTCCATTCTTTTACCACGTTTCAACATCACCTTATTCTCGCGATGAATTCCCGCGAACACTTCGTTCACGTATCCAATCTCAACTCACTGACAGCGCCAATTTGGCGATTCCAAATGCGAGCAATTAGACCGAGCCTCCGCTCCAATGGTTGCTACACTCAAACCACCAAGTCATAATCGATCAACTAGATCGTTCATCTCAATTACCACTGGTGGTCCACAGACCAACAATCCAACGTAGGCTTACTGCCTAACAAGTCTCACACTACACAGCGTCTCTCATTCGCAACACCGACCCAATCATCACTTGGCGAAATCTACATTTGGGACTTCGCACACCAACTCCAACTAGGAGTAATCCAAACCGCTAGCCACTCCAAATAACCTCGGGTTGGGTCACAATCACGATCTCAGTGTACGATCAATCTCACGACCACACCCGTGGCATTCCACATTCTCGGGTCCAACTTGGACTACCGCCCCGACCAAACCCTCTGCCCTACCCGTAGGTATCGGGGCCGCTGTCACCCATAGCCGACTGCGCCTGTCCACATGGCCTCAGGCCCACAGTTGCACATGGTCCAGGCACGGATAGTCCTCAACCTACACTCACTACCGTCGTCATACTCACGACACGCTCTACTGAGCAATCCACATCACTGTCAGCTCCTCGCGCCTAGCGCGAGCCACCGGCCCCACGAGTGATCCATGGCACCTTCACACCTAGCAATGCTCAAGTGCTAATGCCAACCTACTCACCCGGCAGAACGATAATTCACAATCCACGGACACCTATACTGTAATGCACTGGATCTTGCAAATCGCAAGATTCGAGTATTTGATCTGTGTGTGGAGCATTTCCACAGTTTTTGGAGGGTCGTTGATAGTGTTCCGACCCCTGGCACGCACCCCGAGGATGTTGGTTTGAAGCTTGGTACCAAAATCCAAAAATTGGATTCATTGGACAGCTCTCGGGTAGCCTGCAGCAGGGCTTGTACCGGAACAAGACTGGCCTTGTACCGGTACAAGGGTTGATGGTTGTACCGGTACAGCCATCGGGCTTGTACCGGTACAGAGCCGCAGACCGCGCACGCCTTATATGTTGTAGACATATGGCGGGTCTGGGCACGCGCCGGGCGGGCTCCCGCTGGGTCCCGGGGCGTGACATATACTCAAGCGTCCTATGCTACCGTGCGTTTCTCTACACGTCATGCACTGGAAATTTAGCCTATGCCCACGATACACAAGCATGAATTCCCTCACTATCGTTGAGGTATCACTCGGCCATTCGCCAAAATTTGGTGATCGCTCAGCTATCCACACAACAGGGACGCTACTACCACCACTCGATCCCAACATTGTCCGGAATTCTCAAACCACAAGGTTGTCCTCAACATCCCAACTTAACTCTCTCAATCAGCTACTCACAATGCCTAGGGAGTTAGTCCACCAGTTCCACCACTGTCTAGAGCCCAACCCTCGACTCGCAAACAGCCATTCGCCGGCACAATCCACTCACACCTATCCACTTAGTAGGTGATATCACTGTTATGCATGCATACCAGGGGATTAATTTTATCCACAATCTCTGTCTCAACTATACTTATGCATGCAACATTCTAAATCTGCCTCAGATCAAATCACACAACCTCTTTCGAAGTACTTCTCATGCTGCAACACCCTCAGTAGCAGTGGATTCCTTAACTAGGGCCGCTTATCCATGGCCACACAATGCTCGTCGCGAACCCTCTGACCGCATCACCGATCATTCATACTCTCTAGACCATGCCGTAGGCGACACACTCACATGCGACCTCAAAAGAAAGAGATCGACACCATCGCTATGGTCCGGCTATCCGCCAACAGCACTCAACCCTTATTCGGGTCGGTAGCCAACACCAACCATATCATCTACCTTGCAACACACTATGGCGTCCGGTAGGAACCACCACAACTAACACCTCCATATAAGGTCAACAAAAGACCTTGAAGTCGCAACCACGACTTTCTTGGGGTCGCCGAAAATTTGATCGACCACCTGATCCACTCATCAGTCGCGTCACTCCTCATCTCGCAACCAAATGACCTGCGCTCCTTTCTCTCACAACAACACCTCATCACTTTACAAGGCCCAATCCATGGCCTCGTCAGGGGCTTGCAAGTCACAAGACTATACAACCTCGAACACCTTCAATCAATGCCCCCAGAATAAAACAATCGGCCTCCCTTTCACCGTCTCACACCAAGTATGAAACATAACTCAGCATACGGAAGGACTCGCCTCTACACTCCCATCACTAAGCGGTCACTCTGCCGCAACTTCTAGAACCTATCCTGGAGCTTCCACACATAGTGGGGGAGGTAAACCAATGATATAACTCCCTGAAACTCAGCCTCATGAAAACTGGCTGCTGCTCCGTCATCCATCATAGGTTACTCATGAAACTACCATGATCAATCACAAGCCGTCTACTCCAAATAACATACGGCTAGTACACCTCAATCCGCTCCAGCACACGCAAATCCTCCAAGAGAATTTTCGTGGAGTCAGTCCACATATCTCCGTCCCACTAATGTCACTCCATCAAAAACAAGCGGCTCAACTTCTTGGGAGGAAAGTCATCCACAACTTTCTACAGCCTCCAATAGCTCTACTCCTTGTGTATTGCAGCCTCCTGCTGACATTGCACCATGTCGGCTCGTCACTTCACCACTACGACTAGTACGGTCAATAAACCTCAGAGCCCCGAGTCTCTACTATGCTAGGCTAACTCATAGACATCACTCGTCCCGGTCCATATCGATCTCCTTAAAGATCGGCCACGCGTAACCACCGAACGCACAACAACTCAACCCTCAAGGTCAAGCGCGCAACACCTACACGCAACGCTAACCACGACTCAAATCCAGGCGAAAGTCATGCAAGGGAATCTATTTTCATCACTCGATTTCATATTGTGTGCACCCAACATGAACACACCCTGAGGAAAATAAACTACACCTTGGATCCACCTCCATCATCCGTTATAGAGGCGTACCACATACGACCCAATCAATTAACTTTTCGCCACAATTCCAGATCTTCGTTCCATTTCATAAACCTAAAGCCTTATGGTTTCCATCCTAAGGTTCCTAGGTCCATCCTATACTTTCACTTTTCACGCTCTGATACCACTATATCTGTCACATCCCGGGACCGCCAATTTGGTGGGTTCGGGCACGCCAACAGACGTCGAACGAACAGCACCTCCCATGTCCGCCCAAGGCTCCAACAACACATATATAACGATAGCAATTCAAACATAATGAATGCAAGTATACACGACTTGCACGAGGGTAAGCAACAACCACCTAACAAGTGAATGCAATTCAACTATTACATTCCTACATTGTACCTTGATCACTTTCAATCAAATACAAAACTCATACAATTTCTTTACATTCATTCATCCCAATTTACAATTTCATCTCTCAAATGAACTTAATATATTTTCATCTCTCATATGGTTTTATTACATTTTCATTCATCAACATAATAGATGAAATATACAAAGGGTGCCTCTATACATAAGGGTAGTACGCTACCTAGAGCACGATAACCATGCCACGAGCCACGATCACCTCGCTCGCGCTAGAATCTGCATGGTTAGTGGGATGAGAACTACAACAAAGTTCCCAGTGGGTTCGGCCGCCGACCTTGCCGACTTACCCACTAGGTCTATTCAGGCGTATATATTTCAAGAAAGAAAGATAGCAAACCAACTAATGCTACTACTAATACAATGCCTGCAAGAAAACTATCAACAGATAGATAATCATATGTATGATGAATATGCATGCATGCTCTTTCCACAATTTACCTTGGCTTTTACCTAATTAATTCGATTAACCTTGTTAACCCTAATAACTCACAACCCAAAATCTCTTAATAACGGGGGACTCGAATCACCCTAGGGACCGTCTTCTGGGGGGACTTTACCTCGCCCTGTGGTGACCAACTTCGGACCGCACCGCTCGAGGGGGAGCCACTTCCCTCAAGCCAAGACTAATCGTGAGTATCGATCCAATCCTCAACTTGAGGATATATAGCCACTAGTCACAATGCTATTGTCATAATAGGTTTCTACCTATTTGTTCATGCTACTTTCCAAGTCATACTTGTCACAATGCCACTATGGTTAAACTATGTTTAACAATCAATTTCTCAATGCCAGTCATGTCTCTATTGTCAATATCACCTTTGTTTACTATTGTCCAAATCCAAGTCTCACATTCATACAACTTTAGGGTTCTACCATACATGTCCATTATGGTTCTATCATTCTCTATGTTCAACTACTTTAGAAGCATGTAAATAAAATCAAACCAAGGTTCGTATGTAATTTAACCCTACTATGCATGAATGACTATACATCAATATGCTCAATAAAATGTGAAATAGACATAAAGGGGAATCCGATGATTCCAGTGTGCACCCCCCACCTTGTAGGAATGCCAAGAAGCTACGGTTCAAATTTCATGATTTTTGGGCGTCTATTCCGCGTGCTGCGGCCATCTGTACCAAAACGAAGCCAAATTAGGCTTTTTACTTAATATCTTTACATAGACTTTTTGTTTTGCCGAACCGAGCGCACCAACGCGTCGGAAATATCCCTAATTAGTTTCCACAAAGTCAATTTACCTCGAAAACGATCGGGGGCAAAAACCCCAAATTTGGTGCCCTAATAATGTCATATTGTAATTTTTCCTTAGATTGATCTTAGAGCTAAGAAAAACTAGCTTAGAATCATCTAAGAAGTTCTCTAATACCATTTCTAAGCCATTCCAAACATTCCTAGGGCATCTAACATGAACCCTAGCAAACCACCATGTGAGCACTAGAAGAAACCATGGATTTCATGTGTTTCAAAGCCTCTACTAGGTTTCTAACCATGTGAGAGGATCAAATCTCAGAGATTTAGAGTACAAGATCAAACCCTAGTATCATCATTTCATAAGAACTCACCTTAGCCCATTAGCTCTCCAATATCCACCTTGTAGGAGAGACCAACAACTTCAAAAGCTCCAAATCTCCTCCCAATCCTCCTTTAATCCACCTTGTAGAGAGCTTTTAGAGAGAGGGTGTCACGCCCCGGGACCTGGCATAGGCCCGCCCCGTGCGCGCCCAGACCCGCCATATGTCTACACATATAAGGCGTCTACACAAAAGCGGAAGAGTAAAGCATGAGAAGATCTACAACTAGAGATATCAGAGCAAGTATATAGCTAGGTTCTAACATCAGGTAGGATCAAGAGATAATCATACTACTAAAGCATAAAGTAAATTGATACATCATAAATCTCAAGATACAAAAATAGGGTGGTCTCTATAACCAGGTACAAAACTCTCACAACCTCTCCAAAAGAAAACAAAAGAGAGGTGGGCCACCTAACACCAAGTCCCTCGATAGCTAACTCGAGGCGAAACCTTTCCCGCGATCCCGAGCCTCTCCCGGAGTGGAAGGCTCTGAAAGAAAACATAAAACAGGGGGCGTGAGAACTATAAATTATAGTTCCCAGTGGGCAATTACTGACCTGCACCAAATTGCACCACTAGGCCCAAAACGAGCAAATAATGTTAACAGGAAATATCAACAGTAATTGAAGCATGAAATTAAGATGCTACTCTAGTGTGCCACAAGTATTCTGAATGTCAACATGGAGTACATCTACTCTACATGATCTAATATGCCCAAAACTTAAACACTGTATCATGATGCAACAAGTAATGCTATAAAGTGTGACATATATATTCCAGAGCCCACTACATATCTAGTATGTACTATCATGGCAGCAAGGTGTACTACAATGCAATAAGCGATAATGTCAAGTACACTAAGTATCCCAAAAGTCCAACCCTATGCCATAGCATGTCAAGAAAATCCAACTACTATAACCTATCTAGTAGTGATTGTCAACTTGTTGTAGTATTCTGGTTCAATCTCATTCAGGATCTACACGGGTGTAGTCCGGCTTGTGCCGCCTAAGTGCCAGTGGTAGCTCCAGCATTCCCACTCTAGGAATGAGTCTATCCCTCCAGGCCCCGTAGGCTACTCGATACCGCACGGGCGAACATAAGTCGCGTAGGCTAACTCCGGAGTGCCGGCTTGTGGGGAGCGACCCTCACAAGCATGTGCGTATGAGCACAAATGGCAAGCAAGCATGGTCAAAACCTCAAGTATCCAATCATCATGTCTCTAACATGGTAACAGTCACTAGTAACCCAAAGGTCTAGTATTATGTCTCAATGTGGAGGTTTAACCGTTCGATAATTTCGATGTCAATGACCTTAGCTTTACTAAGTCCAAATCTTAAGGTGAAGTTCCCACATTCACTATGTTTAGTGCCTCTTTATGACACTTAAACATTGCTATAATCTAAGCCCAATTCACATTCCATGTCTCTTTATGACGTTAGCTTGTTCTTATCAATAATAGATTAATACACATGCTCTCTAGCGTGTTCTCATATTGCTACATATGATTTTTTTCCAATGCGACTATTAACTTGGCATAATTCTCATAATAATAACATGCACATGCAATTTACATATCCATCAAGTCTAATGCCGTTTTATGACCCTAGTTTGCTAAGTTCATGTCTAGTCCAAGCCTAATGCCGTTTTATGACATTAGCTTACTCTTTGTATCCATTCTAGCCTATGCCACTTAATGTCGATATGTCCAACCATGTCAAGCATGCGTTCTAAGTNCCTAAGTCCAACTCTTTAGTGACCTTAGCGCTACATAAAATACTACAATTCTCGGGATTCAAACCATAGGTCGGAACACTGTCAACGACCCACCAGAAAATCTGGAAAAGCTCAGGACACAGTCCAAACACTCGAACCTCGCAATTTGCAAAGGTCTAGTGTGTTACAGAGGGAGAGAGAGAAAATGAGAGAGGAGTGTAATCTCAGCTTGCCGTGAAGAGAAGAGAAGGTTTGGGTCTTATTTAGGCTGCTACAATTGTAGTTAGGCCCTCAAACTCCAATTCTGCAGCAGGCTGCTCTTGTGGTCCACCGTGCACTGTACCGCTACACGAAATTCTGTCACCGGTACACAACCTTTTTTTACTCAACCCGAGAGCTACTTCTCTCGGTTTACACTATGTACCGGTACACTTTCGATGTTAAACCAGTAACACAACTCCAGATTTCAGATTTTCGCATCTTTTCGATTCTATTTCTCTCCGATAAATGCTAAAACCTTTCTAACTTTTTTAAACTTATTTTAAACTCTTCCAACCTTGTTGGAATACTAATTGAAACTTGTCCAACCATCTCTTTCGCATACTTTAGTCCATTTGACTAAGGCTCGATATACTCAACCGAGTTTTGGTATGTTACAAAAGCAGTGGGGTGAGAACTATAAGAAAGTTTCCAGTTGGTTCGGCCACCGACCCCGCCGACTTTCTCACTAGGTCTAAACTAGGCATAAGTAGAAGAAGAAGATAGATAGATAACCATTCTAAACAAATGCAGCTATTATGCCTGAAGAAGAATGCTAATAATGTAAGATGCTCATGATGTATGCCAATTCCATTTTCCAATACCCAATCCTCTTGGCTGACCCGTAGGTTTCGCCACGAACAACAACTCACCAACTCAAATCCCTACTATCGGGGAGAAACTCCTACAACGCGACGGGACCATCCTCTGGGAAAACTCCAACCCAGTGATGACTACTCCGGAGCTCATCGCTCAAGGGAGTGCGACTGCCCTCAAGCCAAGACTTACACGTGAGTATAATCAAATCCACAACTCTGAGGATGCCATACTCAATTCAATCCTTAACTATAAGGATGCCATGTTCACAATGTCACAACTCACTATGAGTTCTATTCTCTCGCATTCATTATACTCGCTAATGCCACAATGTGCTATTTTACTCACGTGTCATAATGTCACTATGTTCTTTGCCTCAACTAGGTTCATGTCACAATTCATACATCTATAGGGTTCACACTTGTTCAATAACTCATTAACAATTCATATGCATCTTTATACTAAAAGCATGCAAGCAATATATCAACATATTCTCATCTTAACCCTACAATGCATGAATCCTATATACACATACATGTTCAATAAGTGACATTTAGACATAAAAGGAGATTCGATGATTTCAGATAGCACCACCCACCTCGTAGGGTCACTAAGGTGCTAGAATTCAAGTTCCAGAATTTATGGTCGCCAATCGCCCACGACCCTCGGCAAACGAAGCCGAAATGAGGTTTTTCTTCAATATCTTGGCGTAGACTCGACGGATCTTCGAACCGAGCCTCCTAACGTTTCAACTTACTCGTCAATTAGGACTACAAGAGATCAAACCTTAGTTAGATCTCATTCTAAGAAAAACCCCAATAAGACCCCTAGGGTTTCTGTTGAGCCAATTAGGCGCGGATGAGATTTAGGTGCGAATATTCCCTTCAAAAGCATCTATTCGGTCGTGTATAGGGAGCACCGGAAAAGTGTATCGCGCCAATTGAAGGAGGTTACGGTAACCGCAAGCAGTTACATGCGGTTCCGATCGGCTAGAAGTGGTCCGGAATATGAGGAGATAGTGGCCGATCGTGTAAGAACAATAACTGACCGAGGGGGCTATCTATAAATAGTATAATAATACCCCAAAAAGGGGTCTTCATCCCTGCACACAAAAGACCACCTTTATTTTCCTGCATCTTTCTTTCTCACGTTTACTTTTCTTAGGAGTAGTTCCTGTAACTTAGCGTCCTGGAGTCTGTCTGCCCTTTGGGCATCACTCCGTTGTAAACTAAAACCCTTTTTCTTGTACTTTCTACGTTCTCTTTCAATAGAAGGCAGTGTTCGGCTCTTCAGGCCGACCAGCTCTTGTGCTGTATTAGCCATTCGGCTCATTCCTTGGCTGAAATTCTGACTTCTCTTGCTCATTCGGCTCATCCAGCCGAACCAAATTTGCTGTAGAGGTTTCGAACCCGGTTGACCCGATCCCTCGTCAGCCGAATCGCTTGACCAATCGAATGGCGCAAATTTCGAGGGTCACTATCCACAGCCGTTCCACATCCCTACGCGCTCCCCGAGGAGGATCTTTGACCGGGTTAGGGATTGTAGATTTCGACTACCAATAATTTTTGGCACGCCCAGTGGGACTAACATTTAAGGTAAATATACATTTTATGTAAATAATGGCTGATGATAACGCCACGAATCTTCGTAATAGAATCATTCCTAAAAATTCTGGGAGCGAACAACCCAATAATTCGGAGAATGCCATCCGCCAAATACGGATACGCCCCTATGAGCTTTGGCAATGGTGTTGATCAATTCCATGATGAGTACTGTTTTACCCACTCCAGCTCACCAAAATAGTCCGATTTTTCCTCCACAGCGATAAAGAGCTAAAAGATCTACCACTTTTATACCTGTATACTTAACTCATATCCTGTAGAGTCTAAGTCCACAGAGGTCACTCTCTGTCCTGTGGAATTCAAGTCCACTGAGGTTATCCTTTTTCTATACACATACATACTCAATACAAGACAGACATCCATATCTTTATATAGCTTCAGTCTGCTTAAGACTTAACTTATTTAGAAACCCCGCCAGTTCGATAAAGGTGGTCTCTCATTCCCTATTCTTTTTGAGCTCGAACCTGGTTTGGACCATTCACCGTCTTCTCTGGGGCAATTGGCAAGGCGGTCTTGTAAGGCAAAGTGGGGGGGAGGGAAGGGGAGGGGGTTGTTGTCACTCCCCGGGACCCAGCGGAAGCACGCAAGGCACGTGTCCAGACCTGCCATANCCAGACCTGCCATATTTCTAAAACATATTAGGCGTCTACAATAAAACGGTAAATAAAACAAGATAAAAGAACATCTAGGAGTATCAGAGCATGGTACAACTAGAATCTATAATAGAGGAATAAACAAAGGCTAAAATCCACTAAGATAGAACCATAAAGTAGAACAACTGAAATCCAAATACAAGAGCCAAAAGTATAACATAGGTGGTCTCTATATAGGGATACAACTCTCACTCTCTCTACAAAACAAAAGAGAGAAAACAACCTAAGCAAAATGTAAATCCTTGCTATCTAGCTACGCGACCCCTTTGCCGCGATACCGTACCTCCACCGGCGCTGAAAGCTCTGTAATAAAACCATAAAACAAAGGGCGTGAGAACTATTAAATAATAGTTCCCAGTGGGCAATTACTGACTTCAGTGAAAAGCGTCACTAGGCCCGAAAACTAAGCAGGTAAGTGTGAATAAATAAGCAATACGAATGACAAGTATTTAAACATGAATACTTACTAAAGCATGATATCTCTACTTAGCATGATTTGCATAAGTATGATGCTTTTCTAACATGTATAAGCATGAATATACACCCAACATAATATCCACAATGTAACCAGTAAGATGTCATTGTTTACTATTCTAGTCAATGTCCACTTGGTATGTTATGTCACCAATGTTCCAATCCTGTAGGACCTACCCGTGGGTAGTCCGGCCTGCGCCATGCCTAATGGCCCCGTAGTAGTCAACATTCCCACTCTAGAAATGAGCCTCCCCTACGGCATCCTATTTCGGCGCCCAATTCCGCACGGGCGAGCATGTGTCGCGATGGCTATCTCCAGAGTACCGGCTTGTAGGGAGCGACCCTCACAAGCATGTGCAAATGAGCACAATGGCAAGCAAACATAAAAGTCCGTCTCAAGTCTCAAGTCATCATGTCTAAAACATGAAATGTAGCAAATATCTCAATGGCCTATCACTATGTCATCATGTCTAAAACATAGAATATAGTCGATGTCCAAATGGCCTATCTGTCACGCCCCGGGACCCGGCAAAGGCCCTGCCCGGTGCGTGCCCAGACCCGCCATATGCCTGCACATATAAGGCGTCTACAACAAAGTGATATGAAAGATAAAATAAACAATAACTAACGATATCAGAGCAAGCATGCAGCTAAGTTCTATCAACAAGCGGAAATAGAAAGGAAAGAGAAAGAGACTAAACCACTAGAACATAAAGAAACTAATACATCATAAGTCTCCAGATACAAAAGTAGGGTGGTCTCTATAATAAGGTACAAAACTCTCACAACCTCTCCAACGCAAAACAAAAGAGAGGTAGACCACCTAACGCCAAATCCCTCGGTAGCTAGCTCGAGGCGAAACCTTTCCCGCGATCCCGAGCCCCTCCCGAAGTGGAAGGCTCTGAAAGAAAACATAAAACAGGGGGCATGAGAACTATAATTTATAGTTCCCAGTGGGCAATTACTGACCTGCACCAACTGCACCACTAGGCCCAAAAGAGAGCAGATAAAGTTAATAGAATTTAACTGCGGTAAATGAAGCATAATAATAATATGCTACTCTACTATGCCATAAGTATGTAGAATGTCAACATGAAGTACATCTACTCTACATGAACCAGTATGCCAGTACTTAAACAAATATGCTATGATGCAACGTGTAATACTATGAAGTATGATATATGTCTCAAAGCCAACTACATATCTAGTATGTACTATCCTGGCAACCAAGTACACTACGATGCCATCAGCGATACCGTCAAGTATCCTATGAATCTCAATGTCCGACCCTATGCCGTAGCATGTTAAGGAATCCAACTACTATGACCTGTCTATTAGTGATTATCAACTTGTTGTTTAATATTTTGGTTAAATCTCATTCAGGATCTACACGGGTGTAGTCCGGCTTGTGCCGCCTAAGTGCCTGTGGTAGCCCAACATTCCTGCCCTTGGAATGTGTCTGTCCCACTCGACCCCGTAGGCTTCTCAGTACCGCACGAGCGAGCATATGTCGCGTAGGCTAACTCCGGAGTGCCGGCTTGTAGGGAGCGACCCGTACAAGCATGTGCGAATGAGCACAAATGGCAAGCAAGCATGGTCAAAACCTCAAGTACCCAATCATCATGTCTCTAACATGGTAACAGTCACTAGCAACCCAAAGGTCTAGTACTATGTCTCAATGTGAAGGTTAAACCGTTCAATAATTTCGATGTCAATGACCTTAGCTTTACTAAGTCCAAATCTCAAGGTGAAGTTCCCACATTCACTATGTTTAGTGCCTCTTTATGACATTTAAACATTGCTATAATCTAAGCACATTTCACCTTCTAAGTCTCTTTATGACGTTAACTTGTTCTATCAATAATAGATTAATACACATGCTCTCTAGCGTGTTCTCATATTGCCACATGTATGTTCTTTCCAATGCAACTATCCACTTGGCATAATTTCTCATAATAATAACATGCAAATGCAATTTACATATCCATCAAGTCTAATGCCGCTTTATGACATTAGCTTGCTAAGTCCATCTCTAGTCCAAGCCTAATGCCGCTTTATGACATTAGCTTACCATTTGTATACACTCTAACCTATGTCACTTAAGGTCGATATGACCAACCATGTCAAGTATGCGTTCTAAGCCCAAGAGTGTAATCTATGTGCCATAAGCACCATATGCAACATGATCTTAATCAAATGTAAGAATGCTAACCATAGGCCCCTAGCCCAACATGAAAACTCTCTACCATATAGAGGTCAAATATGCATTGTATATAACATGTGCATTTTAAGCATTCTAAAATTCACAAATAATGCATCGAACATGAATATGCATGCTTTTTCATTTTACAATACTTAAATCATCAACAATGAGATTTTCTCATTATGTGGCTAGGTCAAACCCACCGACGACAACGGAACCCTTCGATTGTTCCGATGAGGGTGTCCACCACTCTCCTAGTACCCTAAAGGTAAGGAAACAAGTGTCACAAGAACCCTACAAACAACACATAGCTCAAACATTAAGCTTTTCAAGCTAAGGTGGGAAAAACTCACCGAAAATGGTGAATATCTCTCTTGATCTCCAAAAGGAGGCAAGAATCCTTCAAAACCAACCTAAAAGATGGTTCAAATAAGATCAATCAAGATCAAAAAGCCTCAACTCGAAAATCCCCATTTCTAACCCTAAAATTCAAAATCTAGGGTTTCCTCTAACCAAAATCAACAAAACATGTATCAAATGAAAAATACATGTTACTAACCTCTTAAATAGCCTCAAACCAAGTCCAAAATCAGCTAGGGTTGGAGGTCTCCTCACAAACAAGCTCCTCTCAAAGCTCCAAGTCTTCAATCATGGAGAAAACCCAATAAAAGCAAAGAAGAGGAGAAGGGAGAGATCAAAACACCATAAAATCCACCAAAAATGGGGATCAAACAAGGGAAGGGGAGACTCACCTTGATCTCCACTGGTTAGGGCTCAAAGAGAGCAGCTAAGGGGGCTGGGGTCACCTATATAGGTGTTGTAACAATTGCAAATACACCCCTCCCCGAAACAGCCCGAACTGCACTGCGTACCGGTACACGGGTTTGTGTACCGGTACACATCCCACGAACCAGCCCAACCCGAGCCTCGGGTTGGCGCTCTGGCTGCCAGGGTCGATGGCTGTACCGGTACAGCCATCACCGCGTACCGGTACGCCACCCCGAAATTTGCAAACCGAGAGCAGCCTAAGTCCTCCACTTTGGCAACCTTAGTGCTACTTGAAATACCACAATTCTCGGGATACGAGCCATAGGTCTGAACACTGTCTACGACCCACCAGAAAATCTGGAAAAACTCATAACACCAGCCATACACTCGAACCTCGCAGTTTGCAAAGGTCCAGTGCGTTACACTATCACTATGTCTCTATGTTGCAGTTTCACAGTTTACTGAGTCAGGTGCCCCTTTATGGCACTTTTGTTCACTAAGTCCAAGCATGCGTTTAGTGTTCAGGAATACATAATTCGAGTCATTTTCATCATATGAGACATGTTTCCAATCCACAAGAAAGAATACTACTCACGTGCATGTATAATCCACATAAGGCTCTACTATATAGAGTTGAATTTTTATTATACATAACACATGCAATTTTAAGTATTCTAAAATTTATAAAAATCCTATCTAGCATAAATATGCATGCATTTCGATGAAACGACGAGTACAAATCACATAGGAGACATTTCTCCCCTATTCCATGAAGTCAAACTCACCGTGACTCTCGCAACCCTTCGTTCGAGCCGACGAAAGTGCCCACTACTCTCCTAGCACCCTGAAGGTACAGAAAAGAGAGATACACGAACGTTACGAACAACCCATTGCTCAAACATTAAGCAACTCAAGAAAAATGGTGAAAACTCACCGAATGCGAAGAAACCTCTCTCGATCTCCAAAAGGGAGTTAGAGGCCCTCTAATCCAACCTAAACAAAGGTTCTAAACCAATCAATTTGATTCCAAAAGCTTCAAATCCAAAATTCCCAAAATAAACCCTAATTTCCAACCCTAGGGTTACAACATAAAAAATCCTCCAAAACAGGATCCAAAGGAGGGATCATGGGTACTAACCTCATAAGATGCTCCAAACCAAGTTTGGAATGCCCAAAGGTTGAAGATCCTTCCTCTACCAAGCTCTAACAAAAGCTTCAAAGCTTCTCTAATGGTGAAATCCCAACAAAGAGCAAAGAGAAGCAATGAGAGGAGATCAAAACTAGCTAAAACCAAGCAAAATGGAGCAAAAATCAAAGGAGAAAGCCTCACCAGGTTTCTCCACGAAATAGGGCTCAAAGGAGCTCTCTAAGGGCCTGGGGTGGGTTATATAGAGTTAGCAACAATTGCAAATACACCCCTCTACAAAAACAGCCTTTTCTGCAAAGTGTACCGGTACACGGGAAAGTGTACCAGTATAAACCCAGTGTACGCGCGAACCCGAGGCTCGGGTTGGCAGAAAAATTCATTTGTACCGGAACAACCATCAAGGTGTCATCGGTACACTTTCTGTACCGGTACAACCATCAAGGTGTACCGGTACAACCATCAAGGTGTACCGGTACACAGCCCAACAAAATGCAACCCGAGAGCAGCCTAAGTCCATCACTTTGGTGACCTTAGCGCTACTTTAATTACTACAATTCTTGGGATACGAGTCATTGGTCGGAACACTGTCAACGACCCTCCAGAATTGCTTGAAGTGAAAAAAAAATTTGGATAAAGTAATTAAAACCGATTAAATTCGGATTCATACAATCCCAATAGGTTTCATGCTGACCGAGAAATCTTGGGGCCAATAATTATGATTTTAATCCACAATAGGCCCATTCATAACTGTGAATTAATGGGCCTCATGAAAGCCCTGTAAGATTTTAGGCCTATACAAAAATTCGGGCCTCATCTCAGCCCAATAAATATTCATGCCCAACAAGTTTCATCAACAAAGTGGGCCCAATTTCAGCCCAATTCATGAAATAACGGCCCACATTTTCACCCACATTTAAAATTTCAATCTCGAATACCATATTCAAATTCGATTCGAAATTCGATTTCGAATTTCGAACGAACACCCAAAATATCTCTCATTCGAATTTTGAATACCTAACCATCCAACAACCCATTCAAAATTCAATTTCGAATTTCGAATTTCCAATTAATTTTCAAAATATCCTCCAACAACCGATTCAAAATTCGATTTCGAATTTCGAATCCCTAACCAATTCCCAAAAATCCTCAAACCATCCAATAACTGATTTAAAATTCGATTTCGAATTTCGAATTCCCAACCAATTCCAACCATCCAACAACCGATTCAAAATTCGATTTCGAATTTCGAATCTTCAACCAATTCCCAAAAATCCTCCAACTATCCAACAACCTATTCAAAATTCAAATTCGAATTTCGAATTTCTCAAAATATCTCTCATCACCCCTCCTATTATAAATACGAGAACCGAAATCAAACATGGGAGAATTTTTGTACGGAGACGATACGATAGACAAAGAACAAAAAAAAAAAAAGATAGATTGCTACACTCGTTTCGACATACAAAAAATTCAAGAAAATGAGATATCGTCGAGCCATGGATAGGAGGAGGATCGCCGAGCCACGGAAATGAGGAGAAATCGCAGAGCCGCGAAAAGGATGAGAGATTGCCGAGCCGCGGAAAGGTGGAGGAATCGTCGAGCTGATTCATCCAATCCGTCATTTGATCAACAGGTAAAGGAAAAAAAAGAAGAAAAATGAAGAAGAAGAAAAAAAAAATCTCTTTTCTTCCCCTTCTTTTTTTTTCTTTTTTGGTCCTGTGATCGTAGCCATCCATACCATCTAGATGGCTTCGATGGGAGACTAGAGGGGAATCTTTGATTCCCCATTTCTTCGGACCTCTCAATACCCCATTCGAAGTTGTTGATGATAGAATGGATGATCTACATTGCCGCGACCATGTAACACACTAGACCTTTGCAAATTGCGAGGTTCGAGTGTTTGGTGTATTTCGAGCTTTTCCACACTTGGTGGAGGGTTGTAGAATGTTTTCCGACCTAAAAAGTTCGAAAATTGGAATTCTGGACAGTCCTGAGAGTTTTTACTCTCGGGGACCGGTCCCTGGAAGGAGAGACCGGTCCCCCAGTGAGCAGTGTTGAGGCAGCCTGAGACAACCGGTCCCTGGCAGGCGAGACCGGTCCCCTAGCGCGTCTTCGCAGTGAGAGACCGGTCCCGCGCAGGGAGAGACCGGTTCCCGAACGCTGGTTCTTCGTGTTCGCAGCGAGAGACCGGTCCCTGCTGGGGAGAGACCGGTCCCTCTGGGCGAAAACTGCCCAGACCGGGCTGATGCAATATTGGTTTTTTGGGGGGCCTGGTTGGATTTTGTTACATTAGATGGGCTTATTAGCCATTTCCTCCTCTCTCCTCTCTCATTTTCTCATTCTCATCCCCACCCTACACTTCCTAGAGAGAGAAGAAGAAGAAGAAGGAAGAGAAGAAGGAGAGGAGCTAGCTTGAGGGAGCTTGGAGCTCAACCCCATTCTCTCTTTTCCACCTTTGCAAGGCTTGGAGCTTGCTTGTAGAGCTTGGTGGTGGGCCAATCTTCAACCCTAGAAGATTTGGAGCTTGTTTGGAGGCACCTTGGGAGGTTAGTACTTGGATTCTACCCTTGAACCCTTGATTTGGTAGGTTTTACCATTTGGAACCCTAGTTTTGAGACTTAGGGTTTATTTTGGGCTTTTTGAACCTAGGGCTTTTGAGGCTTGATTGGTTGGTTTAGAACCTTCCTAGGGCTTGGATTGGAAGGGTTCTAGCTCTCTTTTGGAGCTTAGGAGAAGATTTCTACTCTTGAGGTGAGTTTTGCCCCTTTTTGCTCCTAGGTTAATGTTTGATGTTATAGGATGGTCGTAATGCCCTCGTATCTCTTCGCTGATCATTTTTAGGGTATTTTGAGACTCGGGGACAACTTTGTTTCGGCGAATTGAGACCCTACGCGATGGTTCGGTGGGTTTGACCTAGCCTACATATGAGAAATTCTCATATATGGTTATATATGTTCCGTAAATTGAAAAAGCATGCATATTCATACTAAATGTATTTATTATAATTTTTAGAATGCTTAAAATGCATATGTTATATATAGTGCAATTTTGGACCTCTATGTAGTAGAGAGTTGCTTGGGAGATCATTGGTTTCATTTGGCATTCTTTATGGGATTTGGTTCCATGTTTCTATAGTGTAAAGGAGTTCGAATTCATGCATTAAACTTAAGTTTACTTGACATGAAAGATGATAAAATTGCCATATAGAGGTATTGAGCTAGAATGTATGTGAACAAGCGAGCTAATGTCATCAAGCGGCGTTGAGCTCGGGACATGTGTGAACCTAGTGGATAGGGCCATTGAGGAACTTGGGATATATGTTGGACATCAAATTGCCTAAGTGTCATCAAGGGGCACTAGGCGTAGCAAAAGCTGAAAATTCACACTGTGACTTAAACTAGATCTTCGGGATGCTAGTGACTATACCATGTTAGAGACATGAGGATTGGATACTTGAGACTTGGATTTTGCTTTCTTGCCATTTGTGCTCATTCGCACATGCTTATGAGGGTCGCTCCCTACAAGCCGGCACTCCGGAGTTAGCCTATGCGACTTTTGTTCGCTCGTGCGGTATCGAGAAGCCTACGGGGTCGAGTGGGACAGACACATTCCATGTGTAGGAATGTCGGGCTACCACAGGCACTTAGGCGGCACAAGCTGGACTACCTTGGGTAGGTCCCTGATTGGAAATAGAAATCGACACGGTTTGAGAATGAACAATCACTACTAGATAGGTTTAGTAGTTGGATTACATTTACATGCATATAGCATAGGGTTGAGACATATAGTATACTTGGCCGCCATGATAGAGCTTATACATCATGTATGGATGAAGGTTGGTAACCGTAAACTATTGCCATTGGTCACTTTTCCTTATGATAGAATGGATGTACACCATTCGACATTATGCTTATGTGAGATATTGTAGTATAGCATTTTACTTATGCTCTCTCTTTCAGCAGTTTATTTACATGCTCCTTTTTATCGCTTATCGCTATTGCATTACTTACCCTTATTTTTGGGGCCTGGTGGAGCAGAAGCTGAGGTCAGTAATTGCCCACTGGGAACTATAAATTATAGTTCTCACGCCCTCTTTTTCTCGATGTTTTTCAGAGCCTTCCACTCAGGGTGAGGCCAGGGACCGCGGGAAGGGAGTTGCTTCGAGCTAGCTTCCTTCGAGGACGATTCGCTAGGTGGTCTACCTCTCGTTGTATTTCTTTTGGAGAGGTTGAGAGTTTTACCAGTGTACTGGCGACCACCATTTTTGTATTAGAGGCTGATACTGTATAACTTATGTTTACTTTTATGTTTTAGTTATGTTCTATTACTGTTGGTGTAGATGTTAGAACTTTACTCGCTCTGATATCATTAGTGGCTTGTTAGTTCGCTTCTTTATTTGTTCTATTACTTGCTTTTACTTCCGTGTTCGTTCTAGACGCCTTATATGTGTTGACATATGGCGGGTCTGGGCACGCTACCGGGAGGGCCTCTGCCGGTCCCGGGGCGTGACAGACCACCCCAACATCGCCGGTTTGATACTTTCAAAAGAAGAGGGGAGGGGAATCTTTGATTCCCCGTTTCTTCGGACCCTTCAATATTTCTTTAAAAATGTCAAATCAAATCTGACGGCCAAACAGATCCGTGCCACCGTCAACAACTTCGCCGACGACATCTACAGTATCGTCGGTTTGATACTTTCGAAAGAAGAAGGGAGGGGAATCTTTGATTTTCCGTTTCTTCGGATCCTTTAATATTTTTTCAAAAATGTCAAATCAAATCTGACGGCCGAACAGATCCGTGCCACCGTCAACAACTTCGCCGACGACATCTACAGCATCGTCGGTTTGATCGAAAGAAGAAGGAAGGGGAATCTTTGATTCCCCGTTTCTTCGGACCCTTCAATATTTCTTCAAAAATGTCAAATCAAACCCGACGGCCGAACAGATCCATGCCACCATCAACAACTTCGCCGACGACATCTACAGCATCGCCGGGGAAGTATCGCCAGAAGAGGGGAGAGGACTCAAAGATTCCCCGTTTCTTCGAACCCCAAATTAGAACCAAACGGGGATTTCTTCGGACCCCAAATCAGAACTAAACCGGGATTTCTTCGGACCCCAAATCAAAATCAAAACGGAAATTTCTTCGAATCCGAAATAAAATCCAATTGGAGAATCAAACGGGGATTTCTTCGGATCCCAAATTAAAATCAAAACGGGGATTTCTTCGGACCACAAATCAAATCCAATTGGAGAATCAAACGTGGATTTCTTCAGACCCCAAATCAAATTGGAAAATCAAAACGGGGATTTCTTCGGACCCCAAATCCAAATCAAATTGGAAAATCAAAAGGGGATTTCTTCGGACCCCAAATCCAAGTTAAATTGGAAAATCTAAAGGAAATTTCTTCGGACCCCAAATCAAACCAAATCGAGATCAAAGGGGATTTCTTCGGACCCCAAATCAAACCAAAATTGCAAAACCAAAAGAGGATTGCCTCGAACCCGAAATAGAATTGAAAAAAAAACCAAACCAAATTCGAATCAAGTCCACATACAAACCAAATCCGAATCAAGTCCACATACAAACCAAATCCGAACCAAGTCCACAAATAAAGCCCAAAACCAAAACCCAAATAAAACCCAAACCCAAAACCAAATACAGTCCACATAAAAATCCAAACCCAAAGTCCACAAATAAAATCCAAAACCAAATACAGTCCACAAATAAAGCCCAAACCCAAAACCCAAATAAAACCCAAACCCAAAACCAAATACAGTCCACATAAAAATCCAAACCCAAAGTTCACAAATAAAATCCAAAATCAAATACAGTCCACAAATAAAACCCAAACCCAAAACCCAAATCAAATCCAAACCCAAATCCAACCAAGTCCACAAATAAAACCCAAACCCAAACCCAAATCTGATTAAGTCCACAAATAAAACCCAAACCTGAGCCAAATCAAGTCCATAAATAAAGACTCAAACCCAATCCAGTCAACAAATAACCCTAAATCCAAATCCAATTATAAATAGAACCCAAGTCATTAACCAAATTCTATAATCAAGTTCATGAACCGTGCCTAAGTTCATGACCCAAACCTCAAACACCATGAACCATATGCAAGTTCATGAACCAAATCCCATATACCCAACTTCATAAACCATAAACCAAGTTCATGAATTATGAGTCAAGTACATAAACCAAGATTCATACACCAAATCTCATGAACCAATACCCAAATTTCATGAACCAAACCTCATGAACCATACATCAAGTTCATGAACCATAAATCAAATCTCATGAATTATAAACCAAACCTCATGAACCATGAAACGAATCCCATAACCAAATCTCATGGACCAAATCCCATGGACCATATACCAAACTTCATGAACCATATACCAAGTTCATGAACTAAACCAAATTCCATGAACCAAATTCCATGGACCATACACCAAACCTTATAAACCATAACCAAAGTTCATAAACCAAATTCCATGGACCAAATCCCATGGATTATATACCAAACCTCATGAACCATACACCACATTTCATCCTATGAGCCATACACCAAACCATACCCAAATCTCATGGACCATATCCATGAACCAAACCTCATAAACTATATCCAAATCTCATGAACCATACCCATGAACCAAATCCCATGAGACAGTACCCAAATCTCATAAACCATATGTCAAGTTCATGCCCAAAGTTCATCATAAACCTTTTCTTTACTCTAGCATATATACCTAGAGTAAAAATTAAATACCGACTACCCCTAATACATATACTTAGGGCTAAGTCAATCGCCTTAGCATATATACTAAGGCAAAACCATCTCTAAACCGACAGAGTTCTAAATTATGTACTTAGAATTCAGTCAAATGATATCAAGTTTATTCAAACTCTAACACATACTTAGAGTTCATCCGACTAACCCTAGTATATACCCTTAGGGCCTAGTCGACCTTTTGCTCTAGCACATATACCTAGAGTGAAAGTCAAACCAAGCTCGACTAGTCCTAACCCATATACTTAAGGTCTAGTCAGCCTTTTGCTCTAGCATACCTACCTAGAGCAAAATCCATGCCCGATCGAGCTCTAATACATATACCTAGAACTCATAAAATCAAATCCGACGAAGCCTAACATAACACCTCGGGGTTTAGTCAGATCCTCACTCTAGCACATATAACTAGAGTGAAAAATATATTAAACTCGGTTAATCCTGATATATATACTCAGGAATTAGCCACTCTCGGGTAATATCAAATCCGATCTACCTCAATACATATACCTGGGGTTTGATCATATCTCCATCTTGGAATATACAACCAAGGTGAATATAGTCGGACTCTAAGACATATACTTAGAGCCAGACTCTAATACATAGAGTTTAATATCGACTAGGTCTTAACACATATATTTAGGACCTAGTCAATCTCAAAGTGAATCCTAATACATATACTTAGGATTCAATGAACCAAGATACGATTCATCTCATCCCATCTATAAAGGTCTCTTAGTCGAAGGTGCCCCAATGCCACGGAGGTAATTAACAATAGATGCTTGCGTCTATTGGAAGCCATGGACCCGCAATACCTAATACCCATATATATATACATATTAATCTGAATCATGAATACTACCCCACGGCCAAAACCTATCGACCGTGCGAGGTGCGTCATTCGTGGTGGCAGATAAGAATATCTGAAAAAACTCGGAACACTGATCAAGCACTCGAACCTCGTAATTTGCAAAGGTCCAGTGTATTATATTTGCACTAAAGGCCGTGAATCATTCACCAATCACAACAGAATTACAAAGACGGTGAACGATTCACCGTCTTTGTGTGAAATAGCTGATGTGGCGCCTACGTGGAGAAAGGAGGGTTAGTTTTACAAATATATTTTCGACAGGGTCATTTTGCCGATTTCAGAATTCTACAGGGTCATTTTATAAAAGAGCCCTAACAAAGAGAGGGCTTAGGCCAAGTTTGATGCACCTAGTGCGCAGGCGCACAAAAAGAAAAGTCATCCTTTAGACTTATAGAAGACGAAAAAGAGTGGAAGAGATCCAGAAAAAAGGCTCTGATTTGACCTACTCTATTACAGAAAAGGGGTTGGGTGTAATTTTCTATTATTTAGTTAATCTTAGTTTATCCGTATATTTTTGTGCTAGGTTTTTTTCTTTTCTGATTGTGTCAACTTTTGTTGACGAGGCAAATTTATAGTAAAAACTTAATTTGATGTTTTAATTTATTGCAAAATCCAAACAACTGGCACCGAATCAAGAGCATTCGATATCAAAGCGGGTTGCGAATTCTCAAAATCTGGTATCAAAACAAGTACCGGATTCCCAATAAAGTAATATTAATAGTCCAATTTTAGAATAGAGAAAAGATCATAATGTTACAGCGAGAATTGATTTGGAACTAAAAGAACAAAATAGATTTCATTAATCAAGATGTAAAATGTTACAGAAAGAAAAGCACTGAGGCTTGGTTTACAGAGAAACTAAAGGCTAAAAATTCTAAAATTAGTAAATACTCTTAGAAAGCTGTAAATATAGGAATGTAAAAAAAAAAAAAAAACAAAAGAGTAAAAACAAGTGGTCTTGTATGTGGAAAAGACCTTTCGTGCAAATAACTTCTCGCTATTTATAGAATCTTTGCCAATCTTTAGTTAGTCTGCGGTTATCGAATGGTTTGTTTCTTGGGAAATGCTTTAGCCACTGTCTTGTTGGTCATGAAACTACTGCTCTCTCACATTTTTAACCATTCCCGTTCGGCATTCTTTTCTGGTTCTTGATGCACTATATGTCATCTTTCGATTTGTCCTCCTTAGGCAAACAAATGAGCCAAGCAAGCTATGAGCTGGCACCACTTTTTCTTGTGCCAACAGGTTTGATAGAGCTTCCAGTCCACAGGCTCGCGGCGGACAGCCGAGTGCGGACGAGGAGATGGGGGACGAAGCAGAAGAGCTGGAGGAAGTCGACTCGACCCAACTCAACAACAGGGCACTTATGGCTGATTCGGTAGAGGGGGAGAGAGGTGGTCAATCTTGCGGACTGGCGTCTGGGGGGCCGGTACCCTACCACGACGGGAGAGCTAGGCGGGAGCCTGGAGGGAAGAAGGTGTACGGTTCGGAAGGGGGGGAAATGGCGGCGCTTGGCTGGAGTTCCCGATCCACGCCTGTTAAAGGGGGGAACGACGAAGGTGGCTTAACGGATGGGTGGACGGCGAAGCACGGCGGTCGACCGAGGAGCCGGACGACGTGGAGACCGATGTCCGATGGTCGAGGCGGGCAAGGTCGGCAAGCCGGATGGGTACCAGGCGGCGAGCTCGTGGTGTACGGCAAGAGAGATGGGTGTGCAACGGGAAGCTGGGGCCCAGGTCCCGAGGGTAGGGATGCACAGGGTACGAAGCAGGGAGGAGTAAAGGGGACTTGTATGATGAAGGAGACTAGCAGACAGGGACTTGGGATGAGCTTACTTTCCCTACCATTGATAGATATGGTGTATGGGGAGGTGCACAGTTCGAATCCCAAGAGTAGGGGGCCCGAGGTAGTGTTTGAGCAGGGACTATTCTTGGAATCATACCAGAGGAGTCAAACCATCAAGTTCTATAGCATTATGAAACTTGTTTTGGATTTGGTGGACCCTACGTTGGGTGGGTGGGATAGACCAGTTATTAGGGAAGGGATTGTGATAGTGGGGAAGCGGGCCTGGCATGTCGCGCCTACACCAAGCCCAGGAAATAGGATTCTCATTTTTGGGGGGAAGCGCTGCGGGTGGGCCCTGCATGCGTGCTCAAATGGACTGTGGGCTCTTCAAGCGACTCTCAAGGAGATTGGGTGCGTCCATGAGGAGTCTGTATCTGCTAACACTGGGACAGAGATGGTACCTTATTTTGGTTTCCAGCAAGCCCCTGAGAGCGTCGAGGAGGCGAAAGGCAGCCCATCTGATCAGCTTACGGGGTGGGAGATGCAGGTCAATGGGACGGAACCTACAGTCAACAGTGGGGATTTGGCTGTCTCTTTACTACCTCGGACCAGTAAGCGACTGGCGGAATCCAAGAGGACTTCAGTCTTGTACCGGTCAATGAGTAGGAAGGTCAGTCAGCGCGAGGTAGGGAAAGGAAGCGGGGTCAATTCTACTGTTAGGAAGCTCCTACGTAAGAGCCGTCTCTGTGGGGTGCATCTGGAAGAAGCGGAGGCGAAGGAGTTCGTGGAGTACTTATGCAAGCACGTGTAGGAGGAGGGACCTTCTGTGTTGGTGGGACACCATTTTGGGGAGTCTTGAGAGGGTGTCTTTTGGCTTTCTATTATGTTAAGTGTGTGTAGTTGGAATGTAAGGGGGCTTACTAGCCGCCCTAAGCGTAATGCTGTTAGGGCGGTCGTTATTAAGTTTAATTATGGGGTAGTATGTTTACAAGAGTCAAAAGTGAAACATGTTTCGGGCTCTTTCCTCCGTAGTGTAGCTAGATCATTTCTAAACAAATGCATTTTTTTGGAATCGGATGGCACCTCCGGGGGGGTTATTACGTGCTGGAGCTCTCGTGCGTACACTTGTCATGATGTACTGGTGAGAAATTATTCGATTACCGTTCGCCTAACTCATGACAAGATTGGGAAAAACTTCTACGTCACTAACGTGTACGGGCTGGCTACTTGGGACGGGAAGGAGGAGTTCTACTCTGAATTGGCTCAGCTAAAAAGGAGTTGTGAGGGTAGATGGATTATTTGCGGAGATTTCAACAGTATTAGGAGTCAGGAAAAGCGAAAGGGGAAGACCTGGAGTGCTAGAGCTACAGATAGATTCAATGAGCTGATTAGAGAACTAGCATTAATTGACCCACCTATGCGAAACCAATCATTCATGTGGTCTAACATGCAAAAAAATCCTACTCTAGCGAGACTTGATCGCTTCCTAGTCTCAACGGAGTGGGACTTGGACTTCCCTCTATCCAGAGTTGAGGCGCTCCCCCGTGTTACCTCAGATCACTGCTCCATTCTCTTAACGGTGGAGAAACACTTCAAGAAGAGGAAGAAAATGTTTAGATTCGAGGACGCATGGCTAAATCACGAGGGATTTATTGATAAAGTACCTCGATGGTGGAAAGAGCAGGCCCTGGAGAAATCCGTCGTGCTTACTATCACTGAGAAATTAAGACATTGTAGGCAAAGAATTAAGGAATGGTGCAAACTAGAGTTCTATAGTATTAGTGGATTGAAAAATGAGCTAATGACTGAAATACACGAGATAGACAAAGCCGAGGAACAAGATAATCTCACAGAGGAAGGAGGTTTGAGAAGAGATGAGTTAAAAGCGAAATTAAGAGGATTTCTGAATGATGAAGCATCTATGTGGCGAACTCGGGCTAATCAGCATTGGCTACAGGAAGGAGACCGGAAGACAAAGTATTTTCATAGTATAGCCAATGGGAGACAAAGAGCCAACAGCATCGGTGAGGTGCTAGAAAATGGAAGAGTTTACCAATCGGAGGAGGAAAAACAGGCCTATTTTTTCCGATATTTTGATGAGCGCTTCACACCAGACGAGTCGACCCCTATTTCTTTTGGGGAGTGGAGCGGACTCTTCTCCACTAGTAGGGTGTCGGCGGCTCAGCTTACGAGGCTAAATGAACAATTTAGCATTGACAAAATTAAGCAAGCAGTCTTTCAATTAGGGAGTGATAAAGCACCGGGTCCGGATGGATTTTCATTAAGGTTCTACCAAACTTTTTGAGATACAGTAAAGGGTGAAATTATCAATCTTTTCCAGGAATTGTACGAGGGGAGATTGTCTAATGCTCCCATCGACTATAGCTACATATGTTTGATCCCTAAGAAGGTCGGGGCGGAGAGAGCGAATGACTTCCGACCTATTAGCCTTCTTAACAGTATCCAGAAGATCTTGTCGAAGGTTCTAGCCAATCGACTTGGAATGGTTCCGGACGACTTAATTTCCCCCTCTCGATCAGCTTTTGTGAAGGGGAGGAACATCACTGATGCGTTCGTAATAGTTTCAGAATTAATAGGGTGGGGATGTAAGAAGGCTATTGAGGGGATCGGCATAAAGGTGGACTTCGAAAAGGCCTACAATAGGATTCACTGGCCTTTCCTCTTTACTATATTGAAGTAGTGGGGGTTCGACAATAAATGGTGCGGATGGATGGAACAATGCGTGTGTAACGTGAAGGTAGCTATATTGGTGAACAGGGAGGCGACAAATTGGACTAAAACTAAGAGAGGTGTTCGCCAAGGAGACCCGCTATCACCCTTCCTATTCTTACTGGTGGCGGAGTGTCTGGCCAAAATGACTAATGTAGCGGCATCTAACAATCTCCTTAAAGGTATTGGCCCATCTAATGAAAGCAGAACTACCCTTGTACAGTTCGCGGATGATACTTTCTTCTTTTGTGAGGCGAGGAAAAAATATATGCGAAACCTCAGACTGTTGTGGCACCTTTTCAAGTGGGCATCGGGAATGAAAATTAATAGAGATAAATCCGAAATTTACTACATGGGACAGGTGGACGACAGAGCGGTAAGACTTGAAGACCTGCTGGGGTGTAAGGTCGGCAAGCTGCCAACCACTTACCTAGGCTTTCCTTTATCTCCTCGACCCCCACGAAGGAGGTATGGAGAGCGGTCATTCAGAAAATTCAGTGCAGAGTCGAGGGATGGCAAGCCAAACTTCTCTCAAGAGGGGGTAGACTAATTTTGGTCAACGCTATTCTTACCAATTTACCCCTCTACTTCCTGTCTGTGTATAAGGTACCCAAGTGGGTGGTCAAACGAATCGAAGCTCTATGCAGGAATTTTTTCTGGAACGGTGAAAGCAACTCGGTAGGCAAGAGGTGTTTGGTAGCATGGAAGAGTGTCTGTTTGAGTAAAATGCAAGGGGGACTGGGCATCTTGGATATAGCTAATATGAATCGTGCACTTCTGATCAAATGGTGGTGGAGATTCCACACCGTACCGCACCTACAATGGATCAAGATAACTAGAGCCTTGTACTATCAAAGAAGAAGACCTTTGAGGGAGGGAAAAAGCTTCAGACCGTATTCATACTGGTGGAAGGAGTTCTTAGCACTGCTGTCTTGTTCAAATGGGGAATCTCCTACTTACTGGGAAACGAAAGCTCCATTGACTTTTGGACAGATAGATGGTGTGGGGAAACCACCCTACACGTGTCTTTCCCGGAGATATATGGGATGACGGAACGCAAATTGTTAACGGTCAAGGAGTGCTTTGACAGTCAGGGGTGGAACTGGATGAGGATGCTGAGTGATGAGTCGATTACAAGGGCCGGGCTCAGAACAAGCCTCTCGGATCTCAGGCTAGGGTCAGTGGATACTATGTTACGCAAGGATCGAACACATTATGTTGGAGATGGTCGACCAACGGAATATTCTCGGCCAAATCGGCCTATACCATGTTAACCGACCGGGGTACGAGGGACGGACGTGCTAAGAGTATTTGGAATTTACAAATACCTCTTAAGCTTAAAGTGTTCTGTGGGTTTTTTCTTAAGAAAAGGCTCTTAACAGCTGTTAACCTTGCGAAGAGAGGTTGGATTGGAGATGTAACCTGTGTGCTGTGTAGGTCACAGGAGGAGACTATGGATCACCTGCTGGCTCAGTGTGTCTTTACTAAGTTTATCACGGTGATGGGTATAGAGGATTTCAGGCGACAGAGCTGGGAGACGATGTAACTTATGTCTAGGATAGGTGGATGGTCAAAAAAGGACTGCTTAACACGAGGAACAGCCTACCTGAATTGGCTGCATGCTGGTGGATCATTTGGAAGACTAGGAACGACCTAATTTTTCGTAACACCCAAATGGATCCTCTTGTGGCGGTGTACAGGTTAAAGGAGATGCTGAAATCCTGGGTACTACTTGCTCAATCTACTAGTTAATCGCAATATCGATTTTTTTTTTTTTTCGCACACTTGTACGCCCTTTCTCGAGGCCCTGGGTGCCTCACCTCTGTAGCTAAATTCACTACTTCAATGAATAAAGCAGGTAGCGTGCTATCTTTTCTCAAAAAAAAAAAAAAGAAAAAAAAAGATAGGTTCAATCCTTTACGACTTAGGTTTGACTTTCTTTTATTTACTTTGTCAACTTACTACTAATCAACAAAGCTTTAGAAAATAATTTTTAATTTTTCTATTAAAGTGTTAGTATATTTTCGTTTATTGCCATTTTATTTAATAAAATCTAATAAAACAAACAAATATAATAAATGATTAATTATCTATTTAGTGCAACTAAATATCTATTTTTATTATTTGATCAAGTTGGATGATAGTTGGTTGATACTTTATAAATTATTATTTCATACGATTGATTGTATCTTTTTGATGAAATAATTTAAAGAAATAATACAAACTAATATATATTAGTATATATTTCTTTATAAAATCAAGAATTCGTCAGTTAACACTTAACACAGATAATTCAACGTTATACTGAAAGATAACACAATATTGACTCCCAAATCAGCTCTTATGTGTGTTAAAATTGCGCGAAAAATAGATCCAGAAAATAATTTAATGCAAGAAAAGAAAAGATAAGCGGAAAGAACACACCGATATTTACGTGGTTCGGCCAACGGCCTACGTCCACGGGCGAAGACGGAGCAAATAATTTATTAATGTCGAAAAGGCGGAGTACAAGAAAATCTCTCAAAAGAACCAAAACTTAATTAGATCCGAAACGCCGCAACAAACAACTCCGAAAAGAGCTTCTCTCAACCCAATATGTACGGATTCCAAATTAGCACTAATTAGTGCATGGCCTCTAATTAGTCACCGGCGCCTCAAACCGTACGGAACAACACCTTAATTAATTAGCATTGCATGTGCGGCTCCTTCTCAGATACTCAACTAATTAGAGCTCCAACTCCCTCGGCTCATGTTGCTGCCACCGTACAGAATTAGCATAGATGCGGCGTCATTAGAGCTTGCCTCTAATTAGAGCACGGCAGGCCACCAATAACTTAATTAATTTTGCATGGCTCTTAATTTGGTCGCGGCTTCATTAACTTGGCCGTAACATGTATATACAATACATGTCTCCTAATTAGAGTCTAATTGTAATTAGATTAGAATTACACTCCTAATTATAATCCATATATGCCAAATTAAATCTAAATAATATCTAATCCCAATTAGATTAGGATTTATCCTCAATTTAGATAACTACAAATCTAAACCAAATATAACAATGTGCAGTTTAATATTCTAGTGCTCGTCTTGTACTCTTGTTCACCATCAACGTAACAAAAATATGCAAACCTCCTAGACTTTTTAAAGAATGAGATGCCAAAGAACAATCAAAATTGGAAAGCATATTCCGGCGCACCAAAAGCATAACTGCATACCTATATTGCATAGATACGGATACGGGGTACGGCGTACGGATATGACACGATACAGATATAGCGATACGGCAATTCATAAAATCTCTAGGATACGATATGTTGGGTATATTTAAGTACCAATATTATTTTAAATATATTTAAATCTATGTTAATTATATGTAATGATATATTGAGAATATATAGTCAGGGTATTTAAATGTTAAATCTGGATTGCTATTGTACTAATACTGTTTGCAAATTCAAAATGAGAAAACTATATATGGCTCCCAGCTTTCCTTCTGTCATTTTCATTTTTTTTTATTGAATTGAACAATCAACACACATAATGATCTATAATTACCAACTTAATATCTATCTATCAATATTTGCTTCTTTCTCATCTTCCCGTTGCCTTGCCGCGCCATCCTCCACGATCTCATCACCGGCCTCCATTCGTTCACTGTTGTAAGAATAAAGCGTGGAAACAACCATGAACAAGGTAAGGTTAAGCACACTGAGAAGTGCAAAGAAACCATAATAGTAGTCCAACTGAGACGCATTCAAGTTGTCTTGAATCCAACCCTCACGTCCACCTCTCATTGTAATCTGAGAAACTGCCTTCAAAAGAATACTACTTAGGAAGTTCCCCAGCCCCAAAGTAGTAGTAAAGTATGAGGTCCCTAGACTCTTCATTCCCTCTGGTGCTTGGTCGTAGAAGAACTCGATCTTCGCGACCTCCACAAACGTATCGGCGATCCCCATTAGCGCGAATTGCGGTAGGAGAATGAAGATCGAAAGAGGAATGGTCTTCTCATCGACTAGACCATGATCTCTCACAAACTTGAGCCTATACCTTTCGGTTAACGATGCGACGATCATGATAAGCACGTGAATTGCGAGCCCGATCCCCATTCTTTGCAGCAACGTGATTCCCCTGGGGTTTTTCGTGTACTTCCTCACGAAGGGAACGAGGAACCGATCATAGAGGACAAGGCTGATCAGCATGAAGATGGTCACGAACGCGGCAAGGCTAGCAGGAGGGATCTTGAAATGCGGACCCATGCTCCGGTTTAGGGTCTTGCCTTGCTTGACAAAGAGAGTATTGACTTGCGCGGCCATAACACTCGGGATGATGCTCACCAATAAGACCGGTAGCATTTTCATCATTCGTTTTGTTTCTTCCACTTGGGTCACCGGGCAAAGCATCCACGGAGTATCTGGACCGCTCTTCATGGCAGCTTTGTCGAGAAATCTGCAACCATCCATTGCTCATGCAATCAGAGTGAAATTATAATGATGGTTAAAATCATATATAAAAGCGTGCTAGCATTTCCCACGTATCCTACTTATAATTTGATCCACCTACTTTATTTTGATGCAAAATGATCTGCTAACTTGTTTCTTATCCAATTTGTGCACAAAACTTGATTTGGTGCAAACAAACTCATCTATCATCTTTTAATACGAAGTCAAACATCTTAGTTACGAGGGTATTGCACCAAATTATAACTTATAACCTGAATTTAGTTGTTTGGCAATACATGATAACTAGTGAATTGTTTAAACACTCGGTGACAACAGATATAGAACTAGTAAATTTTTTAATCAAGTTAAGCTTCGGGGTTAAATTGCAGTGGAAAGAAAAGGCTAATGGGCACCAAATGGTAATATAGGTTAAATTGCAATTGGATCAAAGTTCGTAAACTTTGGTAATAATTTTAACCTAATAGTACTGTTCATAACTAGACTACAATGCAAGACATTCCACATATCCTGAATTTCACATTACACTGCGTGATTTATAACTGATCGAGAGCAAAGAGATGTTTATAACCTAACCAAACACTGATAAAGGGACATAATTGATGATCTTGTATAATTTCGAGGAAAATATAAATGTTTCAGTACTAATTAGCCTTAAAACTTTCAGAAGGAGAGGATTGGACCTTAATGAAGAGGTATGGTCTATTCTGAACTTGCCATTCGTGACATACTCCTCCAAACTCAGCTCGTAAAGCTCCTTAGAATCATTAGGAAGTATGGCTCTCCACTTCCTAATAGCAGCAACAAGTACTCTTGCAATCACTGTAAATGGGCTCCCTGTTGGTATCTTGTGCCTGTAGAAAGGTGTCCCAACTAAGAAAACCAAGATGGATATGAGAAGCCCGGCAGTCGGAATGCCGTATCCAATTCCCCAACCAACGTCGTCCTGAACGTAAATGATCAACGTGTTGGCAAACAGTGTGCCGAAAAAGATGCTGAACATCCACCAGTTGAAGAAGGACAGTTTCTGCTTCCTCTCCTTGGGGTCGAAGTCGTCGAACTGGTCTGCACCCATGGTGGAGATGTTGGGCTTCGTCCCGCCCGTCCCGACCGCTATTATGTACAGTGATAAGTAGAATATGCCCACTTGGAGTGGTGTTGCATGGGTGTTGCAGCATTCAGGTGGCCTCAGTGAGTGGAGAGAGACAGTTAGGGTTAGCATGCTCATACCCTGTTCATATTAGAAGTTAGGGATTTCTTATTTACATTTATAGATCATAAAAAGCATGATCATTCCATTGGATGTGTAGTCAGGCTTTATCTGAATATACCGCAGATTTAAATGAGGGGGAATGCTTCAATACACCGGCTAAATTAAATCTAGCCGTTCATATTTGAGGGGCGAGATTGACTTTTGCATAATAGTTACCTGTTCAACGGGTTACCATTCGTAAGGGTAATATGGAAAAATAAATACAAGCTAATTACTAAATTTGATTAACCCTATACAAATATTTGTTTCCTTATTTAATTTTGTTACTTACCAAATTAGAAAGTGCTAATTTGATAACTAATAAATCTTTATTTAAACTTTATAATTGTGTACATTCAATTCAATTTTAATTTTAATTTAAATGTATAGAACGAAAAAATTTATGTTTAAATGAATAGTTTATTTCAATTCAAATTGTAAATTTGACATTAAAACGACATGAAATTTCAAATATATTAACTTATTTTAAATTGTAAATTATGTTGTATTTATAAACATTACTTTTATTATTTATTTAAATTAAATGCTTCTAATTTTAAAATTAAATTCAAGTGCTAATTTGATAAGTAATAAACCTTTATTTAAACTTTATAATTGTGTAGATTAAATTCAATTTTAATTTTAATTTAAATGTTTAGAACAAAAAAATTTATGTTTAAATGAATAGTATATTTCAATTCAAATTGTAAATTTGATATTAAAACGACACGAAATATCAAATATTAACTTATTTTAAATTGTAAATTATGTTGTATTTATAAACATAACTTTTATTATTTATTTAAATTAAAGGCTTCTATTTTTAAAATTAAATTCAACTGTTCATTCGATAGTAAAAACAATATTAAAGTTTAAAAATATTGATTAAAATCAAATTTTAAATTTAGATTTAAATGTAGATTGGACATGAATTTCTCTGTCAACAAAGAAAAAAAAAGGTAAAATAGCCTCGAGGAAAATATCTGTGGGTTAAAAGTTTATAAAAATAAAATGGGATATCTTACCAAATTACTTGAAGGGCATTAAGGGAATAAAAATAGAAATTTATAAAAAAGCCCTTCATGTTAATTTTATATACGAGGAAATAATTTACCCTTGGTAAAAGGGTGACTGATACCTATGGCAACAAAAGCCGGTCACCCTTTTAACTAAAAGACATCTCCACCATTCATTTTAAAAAATTTAAGGGCCGAGATCTTTTTGGTGCATAGGAGCATTGCTATGAGTACATGAATTTCAAAAATTTTAATTTTATCAACATATTTGCTTTCCAAAATTTCCGTCAAATTCTACTAAAAGGTAGCATTTTCTAACCTCTATACATACACAATATTCCATAAAGTTGCAAGATATTCCACGCAGAGCGTATTTTATCAAAAAAGTTAAATATACCATGAAGTTCTAATGGAAAAACAATTACTTCAGACATATTCTAATGTTAGAGAGTGAAATCAAAATTTTAAAGGTTGGATTCCAACTGGAATTTCACTGTTAGGGTTTGTTTGGTTTATCCATTTTGGGTATGGAATAGAAATCGATTTGATCAAATCCAGTTAATTTTGTTTGGTTTGCATGAATCGGTTTGGGATTTCTAATCCGGACTAGAATGGGAATGGCCCATTAGCCTTCAACTTGATTCCGGTCTTCTAGCCCGGATTGAGATTTCATTCCGAAAGCCCAAAGCCCATGTGACCATCTCACCCTCCTTCTCTTCACCCCTTTCTCATCAAAAAAAAAAAAAAAACCTACCTATCCTCTCTCAAATCCCTCTCTCAAATCCCTATCCCTAACCCACATCAATAAAAGTTTTTAAAAATAAATTTAATTTTTTTTTTTGGAAAACTTATTAGAGAATAGTATTATATTTTTTATAAATTTTAAATAATATAAATTTATATTTGAGAGTAAAATTAGTATTATAGTATACTATAATTTTTTTAGTTTATATGAACCAAATAATGAAATTTGAATAACTCAATCTAATTTTCAATCCACAAATAAACCAAACGTTTTGGGGGAGTGGGTCATTCCAATTACCATTCCAATTTATTTCCATTACATTATCCATTCCAATTCCACCATTCAACCAAGCAAGCCATTAGTTCAGTTAAGGCATGTACGTTCTAATCTTGTTCTTACAACAGAATGATTAAGAGTAGGAAGGTTGATACCGAAAGATAAATAGCTGAGCCAATCACGAAAGTCCAATATCGACCGAGATATGCGTCGGCTATGTACGCGCCTAGGATTGGAGTCATCCAAACCGTTCCGACCCAATTGGTGACATTGTTTGATGAGGAGACTGTTCCTTCATGTAGCTTGTCGGTGAGATACAGAACCAAGTTTGTAGCTATTCCATAGTAGGCCATCCTCTCAAAAACTTCGTAGCCTACAAAGTTGCAAATAAAGAGCAGGTGATTAAGATTGTAAGTAAGAAGCTAATTTATACCCTTGCAAGATGTGTGTGAAGTGGTTTGTAGCTAAGCAAGTGCTCACCTACAATGAAAGAACATGCGGTCCATCGACCTCCTTTAGATCGAATGAAGGGGCGACCTTTAAGATCCACGGAACCATCCTTTGTGGCTTCCTCCTCGTGTCCGAAGCCTCTATCTACCTCAGCCATACGGTGCAGATGGTTTTTGAAAACAGTACTAGTTGGAAATTCCTGGTCAATATATGATCCTGCTTTAATGTAGCCTAAAGTTTCTCACTGTAGTGATACTTTTCACTAGCAAAATTGGCTCCAAACTTTCATTGATTATAGATGCCTTCCATATATATAACGAAACAATTGAGAGAGTCCAGAGCAGAAAAATGTAATAGGTGATCCAAATAATATATAGCTTAAAGTCTACACAAAAAAATGCAATAAACCAGCATTAGTCTTTAATTTCTTAAGGAAAGCTTAATGCCCAGCTGTTGATACTTACTAATACAATCAAACAACAGCAAAAATTCAGAAGTCATCAGTATATATCTACTCAATACTATATATTGCATATCAAATGGCCAGAAAACAAAAGAATGTGCCAAGAATACTTAGCTCTATGTGCATCTAAATATTATTATAACTCTATCCTTTTTAAAAAATTATTCATTGGACATTTAGAAAAATTGATTCCATATAAGCACGACGAAAAAAATGATTCCAACAGCATGTAAGAAGAGGCTCCTTGAATATAAGCATCTATGACATTGACCTTATATCAGTATGCAATACAAAAACAAGAAAGTTAACCTCGGTGCATCCAGCGCTTCTCAAGTAACAAGAGGAAGAGCCGTACGTGTCTTCAAGTGGCCAACTTGAATCGGCTAGCTTTGTTGAGCTCTTGTGCGATGGACACGTCTCACCGCCTCCAAGTGTCGGCTTAATCATCTAAATGTGCTCCTTTATTGTCGCATGAGAATTAAATTGCTGAAAGAGAGAGAGACAAAGGAAAGAGTGTCTGCCGCGAACGAACCGGTTCTGCCGCAGGCTTTTTTCCGGCGAGTGGTCGTTCATGGTACAGATTAAATTGATTTAAATTTTATTTTGAAATCAGGATTACAGGTTCATACTTCCAACATACTCAAGAATCTGCTGTTAATTGTCACACACTTTTAGTGTTAAGGAACCCTCGATTAAGAGACCAAATTTAATGTCGATGATACGAAGAGACCGTAGGATAAAGATGAACTCGAATTGATATAAATTTCAAGTACATGGCTTAAGCAAGGGCATACCTCCACTGTACATGAATTCCATAAAATTAAAATACTCAGTTTAACGACTTGACGGTCGAATTGAGTTTGATTTGATGGCTCAGTTTAGTGACTTGGCGGTCAAATAGAATTTGATTTGAGTGCTCAGTTTAGCGACTTGGCGGTCAAATAGAATTTGATTTGATCGCTCAGTTTAACGATTTAGCGGTCAACTAGAGTTTGATTTGATTGCTCAGTTTAACAACTTAGCAATCAAATAGAGTTTGATTCGATTGCTCAGTTTAACGACTTGGAGGTCAAACTGGGTTTGATTTGATTGCTCAGTTTAGCGACTTGGCGGTCAAATTGAGTTTGATTTGATTGCTCAGTTTAGCGACTTAGCAGTCAAATTGAGTTTAGTTTGATCAGCTCAGTATAACGACATAGCGGTCGGCTTGAGGTTGTAGTGCTCAGTTTAACGACATGACGGTCCGCTTGAAGTTATAGTGCACAGTTTAACGACATGGCGGTCAGCTTGAAGTTGAGTTGCTCATTTTAACGACATGGCGGTCAGTTTGAGTTAAGTTGCTCAATTTAACGACATAACGGTCGGCTTTAGGTTGAAAAGCTCAGTTTAATGACATGGCAGTCGGCTTGAGGTTGAGATACTTATTTTAACAACATGGCAGTCGGCTTGAGATTGAGTCACTCAGTTTAATGACATGGCAGTCGGCTTGATTTGAGTAGCTCAGTTTACTGACATGGCTGTCGGTTTAAAGCTATAGTGCTCAGTTTAATAATATGGCGGTCGGCTTAATGTTGAGTTGCTTAGTTTAACGACGCGACGGTCGACTTGAAGTTGAATCACTCAATTTAATGACGTGGCGATCGGCTTCAGTTGAGTCGCTTAGTTTAACGACGTGGCGGTCGGCTTGAGGTTGTAGTGTTCAGTTTAACGACATGACTTTCGGCTTGAAGTTGTAGCGCTCAGTTTAACAACAAGACGGTCGTCTTGAAGTTGAGTTACTCATTTTAACGACATGGCTGTCTGTCACGCCCCAATCCCCGCCAATTTGGTCGGGTTCGGGTCACGTCAACAGACGCCGAACGGACAGAGCCTCCCCTGTCCGCCCAAGGCTCTACCACAAGTATAAATAGACAATCAACAAGAGAATTGCATATATAATACAAGGCTTGCACGAGGGCAAGCAACAACGGAAGCGAAAGCTCTAAGCTAAATATACATCACTCATGATATTTGATTTCATTTAAACCAAATTCAAGTAAACAAAACTATTACATTCATTCAGCCATCATATCTTTTACATTTAGCCATCCACCAAATACATGATTGTTTACACTTTTCATTCCTAAATCAACGAAATAAAGTTGATACATTTATAACAAAAGGGAATGACTACAAAATGTATAGAGTCCCGATGGCCGCTACCTACGGCGCCAAACCCTTGCCGCGGTCCTCCGCCGCCCCGCTCGTGCTAGGACCTGCAGGGTTAGTGGTGTGAGAACTACAACGAAGTTCCCAGTGGGTTCGGCATCCGACCTCGCCGACTTACCCACTAGGTCTATCCAGGCATAAGTATTTCAAAGGAAAGAAATGTAACCAATACTGAAAGCAACTAATACTATGCCTGCAAAAAGAAATCAGTAGCTATAAATCTCAATGCGATAATAGAAATGCATGCATGCTCCAATCATAATCAAGTTTTGGCTCTTACCCAATTTTACCGGTTAACTCTGTTAACCCCAATAACTCACAACCCAAAATCCCTTAATAACGGGGGACTCGAACCTCCCTAGGGACCGTCAACTGGTGGGACTTTACCATGCCCAGTGGTGACCAACTCCGGAGCGCACCGCTCGACGGAGAGCGACCACCCTCAAGCCAAGACGTAATGTGAGTGTCGATCTAATCCCCAACTTGAGGATTCATAGCCACTGATCACAATGTCGATGTCATGTTAGGTCTCTACCTATTCATTCTTTCCAATCTCAAGGCTTTACCTTTGACGATGTCAAAATGGGTTAAACTATATTCGACGGTTCATCTCTCAACGCAAATCTTGTTCCTATGTCAATGTCACCCTTGTTTTCTATTATCCAAGTCCATCCTCACATTCACACAACTTGAGGGTCCAATCACACGTGTCCATTTTGGTTCTATCGTTCTCTATGTTCAACTACGTTAGAAGCATATAAAGAAGTCAAACCAAGTTCCACATGTAACTACCCTACTATGCATGAATGGGTATTTATAAAACATATATGCTCAAGAATAGAGAAAACAGACATAGAAGGGAATCCAACGATTCCGGCGTGCACCCCCCACCTTTATTGGTTGTGTGGGTGTAGATTATGAAAGCTCCCGCACTTTACGAAAGCCGATTCCGCGTCCTATAATCAAAATAGTGCCATATTAGGCCTTTTTGTACATGAACTACACTCTATCATTTTCGCAAGGTTAAACGGAGTTGTCCAACGTGTTTAGGGCACCCCCAATTAGGTTTCTACGGGGTCAATTTGTCCCCGAAAAATCCTAGGGCAAAAGCCCCAAATCCACGCCCTAATAATGTCATTTAGGATTTCCTCAAGAATCGATCCCAACCCTAAGCAAGGAATAGCTTAGGATCATCTAAGAAGCATTCTAGCAAGGTTTTTAGACCTTTGGTACCAACCCTAGGGCTCCAAACACCACTTCCAAGGATTCACCATGAGAGCACTTTAAGCTCTCATGAGAACCATGGTGTACATGGCTCAAAAGAGCCTTTAAAGCCTCTAGGGAGCACAAAGCTCCCATTTCGTAAACCAAAATCCAAACCCTAGGCTCATTTCTACCAAAACTCACCTTAGCCCTAGCTCCTCCAAGTCCTCCTTGTAGGGGAGCTTGTAGAAGCCTCCAAAGCCTCCAAATCCTCCTCCTCTTCACTTCTTCTTCTTCTTCTCCAAGTTCTAGAGCATGAGTTCTAGAGAGAGAAAGAGAGGAAATGGGTGAGAAGGGTGGAAATGGCTGTGGGAGAGAGGGGATGAGTCATATATAGTGTTGTAACAATTGCACTTAAGCCCCTCCACTTGTTTCTTCTTGAACTGCCCATAATGGGCATTTTTCGCCTTCGGGGACCGGTCTCCCCGACCAGGGACCGGTTCCCGAACGTGGGTGTTCCAGGACTTAGCCAAATTTTCGGGTTTTTCAGCTGTTGCGCAGCGAGGGACCGGTCTGCCCCTTCAGGGACCGGTCTCCCGAGGACCGGTCTCACCACCAGGGACCGGTTGCCTTAGGACTTCCTGACAGGCTACGCGTACGGGGACCGGTCTCTCCTTCAGGGACCGGTCCCCGAGAGCACAAAATCTGGGACTTAGCCAGATTTTCAGATTACTCTCTCGGGTCCCTTCTAGCCTCACTTATGGACTCTAACGGGCTTAGGGTCCACCCAAACTCGTTCAATTTCGCGTTCCGCTCATTTGACGGAACCCGGCACGATTTACAAGGGACGTGGTATGTTACACTGTCGGTTTGAGTTGAGTTGATCAGTTTAACGACATGGCGGTCGGCTTTAGGTTGAAGTGTTCAGTTTAACGACATGGTAGTCGGCTTGAGATTGAGATGCTCATTTTAACGACATGGCAATCAAGTTGAGAATGAGATGCTCAGTTTAACGATATGGCGGCCGGCTTGATTTGAGTAGCTCAGTTTAACGACGTGGCAGTCGGTTTGAAGTTATAGTGCTTAGTTTAATGACATGGCGGTCGATCAGCTTAAGGTTGAGTTGCTCAGTTTAACGACACGGCGGTCGGCTTGATATTGAATTGCTTAGTTTAACGACGTGGCGATTGGCATGAGTTAAGTCGCTCAATTTAACGACGTGGCAGTCGGCTTGAGTTGAGTCGCTCAGTTTAACGATGTGGTGGTCGACTTGAGTTGAGTCGCTCAGTTTCACGACGTGGCTGTTGGATTGAAATTGAATCGCTCAATTTGATGACGTGGCGGTCAACTTGAAGTTGAGTAGCTCAGTTTATAACGTGGCGGTCGGCTTGAAGTTGAGTTGCTCAGTTTAACGACATGGCGGTCGACCAGATTTGAGTGGCTCAGTTTAGCGACGTGGCAGTTGGCTTGATTTGAATAGCTCAGTTTAACGACGTGGTAGTCGGCTTGAATTGAGTAGCTTAGTTTAGCGACGTGGCGGTCGGCTTGAGTTGAGTAGCTCAGTTTAGCGACGTGGCGGTCGACTTAAGTTGAGTTGCTCAGTTAACGATGTGGCGATCCGCTTGAAGCTGAGGTGTTCAGTTTAGCGACATGATAGTCGGTTAAAGTAAGTTAAGGTTGAGTTTAATTTTAATTTGCTCTGTTTAATAACTTGGCGGTCAAAAGAGTTTGTAATGATTTGCTCAGTTTATTGACTTGGCGGTCGATTTGTATTTTAATTCAGTTTAACGACTTGATAGTCATTTTGAATTTTAATTTAGTTTAACGATCATTTGACAGTCAAATATTCAGTTTAATGACTTGATTGTCATTTGAATTTTAATTCAGTTTAACGACTTGATGATCAATTTGAATTTGAATTTGAATTTTGTTTAACGACTTGATAGTCATTTGCCCAGTTTAACGACTTGACGGTCATTTGCTTAGTTTAACGACTTGACGGTCATATCTGAACTTGATTTACTCAGTTTAGCGACTTAACGGTCTGTTGAAGTTAAGATGCTCAATTTAGCGACATGGCAGTCGGCTTGGGGTTGAGGTACGCATTTTCATGACTTGGCGGTCGGCTTGAGGTTGCTGTGCTCAATTTAACAACATGGCGGTCGGCTTGAAATTTAGGTGCTCAATTTAAAAACACGACAGTCAATTTGAGTTAAGTTGCTCAGTTTAACGACATAGCGGTCGACTTGAGTTGAGTTGCTCAGTATAACAACATGGCAGTCGACTTGAATTGAGTTGCTCAGTTTAAAGACATGGCGGTCGATTTGAGTTAAGTTACTCAGTTTAACGACATGGCGGTCGACTTGATTTGAGTTGCTCAATTTAACGACATAGCGGTCGGCTTGGAATTAAGGTTCTCAGTTTAAGCACATAGCGATCGATTTGAGTTATGTTGCTCAGTTTAACGACATGGCGATCGACTTGAATTTGAATTCAGTTTAACGATTTGATGGTCATTTGATTTTGAATTCAGTTCGCTTAGTTTAACGACTAGGCAGTCAAAAGGAGTTTAATTTGATTGCTCAATTTAACAACTTGCCGGTCAATTTGAGTTTGAACTCAGTTTAACGACTTGACGGTTAGATGTTCAGTTTAACGACTTGACAGTCATATATTCAGTTTAACAACTTGATGGTCATTCGTTCAGTTTAACAACTTGAGGTTCAATTTGAATTTGAAATTAGTTTAACGACTTGACGGTCAAATATTCAATTTAACGACATGATGTTCAATTTGAATTTGAATTTAGTTTAACGACTTGATGGTCAAATGTTTAGTTTAACGACTTGATGGTCAAATGTTTAGTTTAACGACTTGATGGTCAAATGTTCAGTTTAACGATTTGATGGTTGATTTGAATTTGAATTCAATTTAACGACTTGAAGGTCAAATGTTTAGTTTAATGACTTGATGGTCAATGTTCAGTTTAAAGACTTGATGGTTGATTTGAATTTGAATTCAGTTCAACGACTTGACGGTTAAATATTCAGTTTAACGACTATATGGTCAATTTGAATTTGATTTCAGTTTAACGACTTGATGGTCAATTTGAATTTGAATTCAGTTTAACGACTTGAAGGTCAAATGTTCAGTTTAACGACTTGATGGTCATATGTTCAGTTTAACGACTTGATGGTCGAATGTTTAGTTTAACGACTTGATGGTCATATGTTTAGTTTAACGACTTGTTGGTCGATTTGATTTTGAATTCAGTGAAATTGATTCATGAAATTAGTTCATGATAGGGGCCAATTTGGAAAGCCTATGAAATGGGTTCAGGAAATTAATTCATGATAGGGGCACATTTGAAAAGCCCATGAAATGGGTTCATGAAATCTATAACATACATGAATTCTCAGTTTTGGAACAGGTGGCGAGCGTGGAGGCGCGGGCAGCGGCGAGCGCGGGGCGCGGACAGGTGGGCGTGCGTGGCGGGGCGCCGCGTGGTGCGGGCACGCGCGGGGACGCGGGCGAGCCGGGCACGCGGGGCGGCAGGAAGCCGAGCGGCGCGGGCGCGGCGGGACAGGTGGCGGCGACGGAGGCGCGGCAGGGGTGAGCACGGGGCGCGGGCGCGCGGGCGTGCTATGGCGGGGCGCGCGTGGCGCGGGCGGAAGCGGGCTGGCGGGCAGCGGGCACGTGGGGCGGGGCACCGCGTGCGGCGGGGAGAGGAGGGAGGAGAGGGAGAGAGCGGCCGGCGCGCGTGACCTGCGCGCGGGCGGCGCGCCGGCAGGCCGGCGCGCTCGGCGGGGCCGCCGCGTGGCGCGGGAGAGAACGGGAGAGGAGAGGAGAGAGAGGAGAGGGCGGGGCCCAGCTGAGGGGAGAGGAGAGGAGAGAGAAGGGATTTTTTTTTTTTCTGTTTTTGTCTGTTTCTACTTTTTTCTTTTTAATTATTTTTTTATATATTTGTTCTCTTAATATATGATTAAAAAAATTTATAAATTTTTTTAATTCAATCTAAATTTTTATTTATTTTTATAAAAATTTAAAATATATAAATAATTTTTAAATAAGTTAAATTATTTGTATTCAATATAAATTTTAATTAAGCTGAATAAAAGAATTATTAAAAATATATAAAAAATAATGAAGGAAATTTAAAAATGAAACATAAAAAAAGTAAAAAAAAATAAAAATAAAAGGATAAGATAGATAAAAGAAGAATAGAGGCAAAATGTAAGAACAATAAATCAATTTTTCTAAAAATTATATATAATTATAATAATAATTATAATATATATAAGTATAAATATAATTATATATAATTTCTTATTAGTATGATTTTTGTCTTTATTTTTTGTAATCTTTCTTATAATTTTATTACAGCAATAGTTGTTTATTTTTTAGTTATTTTTTTATACAATTTTTTGACTCTTTTTTTTACTATTATTTATTTTATTTATATATTTATTTCTGCAGAATCGTTCCGCCGCAACGCGCGGGTCCTTCACTAGTTAATTCATGATAGTGGGCCATTTGGAAAGCTCATAAAGTGGGTTCATGAAATTAACTCATGATAGGGGCCCATTTGGAAATCCCATGAAATGGGTTCATGAAATTGATTCATGATAGAAGTGCATTTGGAAAGCCAATGAAATTAATTGGCTGAATTTGGTTTGGGTTTGAGGCATTTGGATGATATAGCTTTAGTAATTCGGACTTTATGCTTTTGGGCTTTCGTGGGTTTGTTTATAGAATAAATTAAATAGGATTTTATTTGTGGACTTTGGGTTTTTGGGTTTTATTTGTGGATTATGTGTTTTATTTGTAGACTTTGGGTTGACGAATTTATTCATATGGATTTTTATTGATTTTGGGCTGAGATAGGTTTTAGGCTTTACATGTTTTGGGCCCAAATCTGCATGTGGGCTGGGTTTCAGGCTCTACAGGTTTTGGGCCCGAATCTGCATGAGGGCTAGATCGAGGAATTTATTTATATGGATTTTTATTGGTTTTGAACCCAAATCTGTATATATGCTGGGCTTCGGGCTTTACTGGTTTTGGACCCGAATCTACATGTGGGCTTTGTGCTTTAGGTTTTATTTTTCTTTGTGAACTGCTTATGAAATTTTGTTTATTGGGCTCATAAGTAAATTATGGATTGAGCCCTTTTCAATTAAATAGCTCCGAACCTATTTCCTCTTTTTTTTTTATTTCTTTGTTTTTTCTTTTTTCTTTGTTCTCTTTTTTTTTTCTTTTTTACTGAGGGAGAGGACCCAACTTTCTCTCTTTTTTTCTTTCTTTTTTTTTCTTTCTTTTTTCTTTCATTCTTTTCTTCTTCTCCTTTTTTTCTTTTATTTATTTATTTTTTTTATCCAAGTATGCGAATTTGATCATATTGAGCCTATCACGAAGATGGTGATTTAATCAAATATGTGCCTATCACGAAAATAGCGATGTAGTTGAATCGTACCGTGCCTATCACGAAGATGACATGAGGTTCGAATAATGCCTATCACGAAGATGGCGAGTTGATCAAGACGAATCGTGCCTATCACGAAAATGGCGAATAATTCGAGCAATGCCTATCACGAAGGTGGCAAATCAAAATATGTTCTTCATTTTCATTTTTTATTTTTTTTTATTGTCCAAATATGTGGGTTTGATCGTGTCGAGCCTATCACGAAGATGCCCGTTCAATCAACCCTTTGACCATGTCGAGCCTATCTAAAGATGGCCGCTCGATATAAGGATTGGCGATGCATACGTGGGTTTGATCGTGTCGAGCCTATCACGAAGATGGCTGCTCGATCAACCCTTTGATTGTGTCAAGCCTATCACGACGATGGCCGCTCAGTATAGGGATTAGCGATACCTACGCACAGTGAAAGTGACGATTTAATGTCGAATTTGATCGGTTTAAACCTATCACAAAGATGATTGTGTTGATCAAACCAATAAAAAGATCGCATTTACACCATTTGTATGCATGCGATATCCTTTGTTGGCGTAGAAGTCGCCATGATCGTTGTCGTCGTCGTCATCGGAATCGTCGTGGTGTACCATCGCCGAATGAGAAAGCCAAGCTTTTTTCTTTTTTCCTTTTTTTTTTTTGTACTAGCTAGTTGGGAGAAGGGTGTGCACACAGCACACCCCCTCCTTTTCTTACTGCCAGCGCACAGATGAGGGGGGTCAAATCCCCCTGTCCACGAGTGGGAAGGAATCAACAAAAGAAAGAAAATTTTTTTTCTTTACTTTTTTTTCATTCCTTTTCTTTTTTTCCTTTTTTTTTTTTGAAGAATCCAAATAAGGTAGGATTTTCCTTCTTTTGGAAATTATTCAAAAATTTATAAATATTGGTTTCTTTCCTTTTTTTGAATCTTTTCTTTCTCTATTTCCTTCCTTCTATATTCTTAATTTGAATTTTAAAAATTTTTTTTATCTCAAACAAAGTGCCCCCCACCTTTTTTGCGAGAGCCTTGCGAGCGGGGAAAAGGTGCAGTCTCAACGATTCATCATTTTCTTTTGTAAGGANGGGTGATGTGTTCTAGCGCGTGTGCGAATGAGCACGATGGCAAGCAAGCAAAGCCCATAGTCCAACATGTTTGAATCCTCACGATTTAACTTGTAATGTTCTCACTCTCGATCCTTTGATCGGAATTTCAATATAATGAATATTGACAATAGCTAGTATCCACTAGATTAGTAAGCACATGAAAGTAATGCTAATTTACATATGGCATTAAAAACTTTTCCACTATCATGGCACTATCATTTAGTCACAAGCATGTCATGGTTCTATACTTTATAATCATTGAAGTCATAAGAATGTCATTGTTCTCTAGTTTCTAGGAACATGATAACTTGTCCATTAGTCATTCAACTAAATTAAACATGAATATAAAGACTTGTATACATGAATGTTCTCTACTTCATAGAGATCTCAATTCAATTATGTATCGACACTGTAGTATAGTGACTAGTCTCAAGTCCTATATCAACCACAAAAGCACACAATGATACCAATTTTATAGTGACATATAGAACATAGGGGAGCTTCACTTGCTCTGGTTAGGTCAAACCCACCTACTACTAAGCTCAAGCAGCCCAAAAGAATTCCAAGATTGAGCTCAACTAGGCCTCGACCCTGCTGAACATGAAACATAAGAACCACGTCACAAAGATTACTAAAAGTCCAATATCGGCGAAAAACTCAATTGTACTAAATTGCAACTTAAATCCCTGTTTTGGGGTCACGTTAGATACCTCAAGTTAAGTCTCCAAAAGCTCTCACCAATCAACTGAAAATGATCCAAGGGCCGATCGCAACCCTGCTGTGAGCAAACATTAAACGGTGTCACAACGCTCGTATACTAGTTCCTATAACCGAAACCATGCGAATTCAGTTTTCTAACTGAAATTTCAGCTTACCTCTAGTTGGAACACCCTGTAAACAAGTTCCCCAGGTCACCAATTTAGTTCAACTTGGTTCAAAACCCTGCTGTGAAGACACAAGTTCCAAACTGCATCAATAACTCGATTAACTTCGTATAGTTCCGAATTAACTTTGTAAATAATTAATTATCTTAGTCCAGCTTTAAAGCAACTTTTACTGAGCTAGAGTGGTTAATTCACAGTCAAAATAACTCCTCTTTACTGCTGAAAACATCCTTGAATTCAGTTGGAAACAGTGAAACCAAAACGCATCAAATTCCAATGCAAAATCACAAACTAGAGAGAAAATTGAGCTAATTCCTTTTCGAAAGCTGAGATTCAGCTTCTCTGGTACTAACCTCATAGAAAACTCAGAGAAAAGTCCTCCTCCCCACGTGCTGAAAGCGTCCCTTGAGTACCAAAACAGCGAGCGTCGGCCGGAGCGCGAAATCGACTCGACTCGGCGGCTTTTACGTAGAGAGAGGGAGAGAAAAACCCTAGAGAGAGAGAGAGAAGGTGAAAGCAACCTGTCTCTGAGCTCTAGCACACTCCAGCAAGCTCCAGGAGTCGTGCTGGGATCAAATAGATAGGAACAAGATGTGAAATGACCAAAAAATCCTTGCTGCCATATTTCTGCCATTGCGTACTGGTACATAATGATGGCTGTACCGGTACACCAAGCAGAAAAATGCTGATTTCGCCAAATTAATGCACTTTCTTGGTTTTAGCCATCCAATCACTCTCTAACTTGTCCAAAAATTTGTCCAAGCGTTTTAGAATATGTAGGATAGATCCACATATCACTCTTCACACTCGAACTTCGCAATTTGCAAAAGTTCAGTGTATTACAAGTTGAGTTCCTTATTTTAACGACATGGCGGTCGGCTTGAGTTAAGTTGCTTAGTTTAACGACATGACGGTCGGCTTTAGGTTGAAGTGCTCAGTTTAATGACATGGCAGTCGGCTTGAGGTTGAGATGCTTATTTTAACGACATGGCAGCCAGCTTGAGATTTAGTCGCTCAGTTTAACGACATCGCGGTCGCCTTGATTTGAGTAGCTTAGTTTAACGACATGGCGGTCGGTTTGAAGTTATAGTGCTAAGTTTAATGACATGGCGGTTGAGTTGCTCAGTTTAACAACACGGCGGTCGCCTTGAAGTTGAATCGCCCAGTTTAACGACGTGGCGGTCGGCTTGAGTTGAGTTGCTTAGTTTAACAGCGTGGCGATCGGCTTGAGTTGAGTCGCTCAGTTTAACGACGTGGCGGTCGGCTTGAAGTTGAGTCACTCAGTTTAACGCCGTGGCGGTTAACTTGAAGTTGAGTGGCTCAGTTTAGCAACATGGCGGTCGGCTTGAAATTCAGTTGCTTAGTTTAACGCATGGCGGTCGACTTAATTTGAGTAGCTCAGTTTAGTGACATGGCAGTCAACTTGATTTGAGTAGCTAACTTTAGTGACGTAGCGGTCGACTTGAGTTGAGTAGTTCAGTTTAGCGACGTGGCTATCGGCTTGAGTTGAGTTGCTCAGTTAATGACATGGCGGTCGGCTTAAAGCTGAGGTGCTTAGTTTAGCGACATGGCGGTCGGTTAAAGTAAGTTAAGGTTGAGTTTAATTTTACTTTGTTCAGTTTAATGACTTGGTGGTCAAAAGAGTTTGAAATAATTTGCTCAGTTTAAGAACTTTGCACTCAATTTGTTTTTTAATTCAGTTTAACGACTTGAAGGTTATTTAGAATTTTAATTCAGTTTAATGGCATGACGGTCAAATATTCAGTTTAACAACTTAATGGTGATTTGAATTTTAATTCATTTTAACGACTTGACGGTCAATTTGAATTTGAATTTAGTTTAATGACTTGACGATCATTTGATCAGTTGAACAACTTGACGATCATATCTGAAAGTGATTTGCTCAGTTAAGCGACTTAACAGCCGGTTGGAGTTAAGATACTCAGTTTAACGACTTGGCGGTCGGCTTGAGGTTGAGGTGCTCAATATAATAACTTGGCGGTCGGCTTAAGGTTGTGGTGCTCAGTTTAACGAAATGGCGGTCGGCTTGAAATTGAGGTGCTCAGTTTAAGGGCATGGCGGTCGATTTGAGTTGAGTTGCTCAGTTTAACGACATGGAGGTCGGCTTGAGTTGAGTTGCTCAGTTTAACGACATGGAGGTCGGCTTGAGTTAAGTTGCTCAGTTTAACAACATAGCGGGCTTAGAATTAAGGTGCTCAGTTTATTGACATGGCAGTCGATTTGAGTTAAGTTGCTCAGTTTAACAACATGGCGGTTGGCTTGAATTTGAATTCAGTTTAAGGACTTGATAGTCATTTGAATTTGAATTCAGTTCACTCAGTTTAACGACTAGGCGGTCAAAAGGAGTTTAATTTGATTGCTCAGTTTAGCAACTTGGCGGTCAATTTGAATTTCTACTCAATTTAACGACTTAACGGTAAGATGTTCAGTTTAACGACATGACGGCCAGATATTCAGTTTAATGACTTGATAATCATTTGTTCAGTTTAACGACTTGAGGGTCAATTTACATTTGAAATTAGTTTAACGACTTGACGGTCAAATGTTCAGTTTAACGACTTAATGGTCAATTTGAATTTGAATTCAGTTTAACGACTTGATGATCAAATGTTCAGTTTAACAACTTGATGGTTAATTTGAATTTGAATTCAGTTTAACAACTTGATGGTCAAATGTTTAATTTAACGACTTGATGGTCGATTTGAATTTGAATTCGGTTTAACGACTTGATGGTCAAATGTTCAGTTTAATGACTTGATGGTCAATGTTCAGTTTAACGACTTGATGGTCAATTTGAATTTGAATTCAGTTTAACGACTTGATAGTCAAATGTTCAGTTTAACGACTTGATGGTCAAATGTTTAGTTTAATGACTTGATAGTCAATTTGAATTTGAATTCAGCTTATCGACTTAATGGTCAAATGTTCGGTTTAACGACTTGACAGTCAAATGTTCATTTTAACGACTTGATGGTCGATTTGAATTTGAATTTAGTGAAATTGATTCATGAAATTAGTTCATGGTAGGGGGGAAGCCTCTGGAATGGGTTTATGAAATTAATTTATGATAGGGGCATATTTGAACAGCCCATGAAATGAGTTCATGAAATTATTTCATGATAGGGGGCCATTTGGAAAGCCCATGAAGTGGGTTCATGAAATTATCTCATGATAGGGGCCCATTTGGAATCCCATTAAATGGGTTCATGAAATTGATTTATAATAGAAGTCCATTTGGAAAGCCCATGAAATTAATTGGCTGAATTTGGTTTGGGTTGGAGGCATTTGGATGATATAGCTTTAGAAATTTTCAACTTTATGCTCTTGGGCTTTGGTGGGTTTATTTATAGAATAAATTAAACTGGGTTTTATTTGTAGACTTTGAGTTCATGGGTTTTATTTGTGGACTATGGGTTTTATTTGTAGACTTTGGATTAAAGAATTTATTCATATGGATTTTTAATTGTTTTGGGCTGAGATAGGTTTTGGGCTCTACATGTTTCGGGCCCGAATTTGCATGTGGCCTGGATTGAGGAATTTATTCATATGAATTTTTATTGGTTTTGGACCCAAATTTGCATGTGGGCGAGATTTCGGGCTTTACAGGTTTTGGGCTTGAATCTGCACGTCGGCTTTGTTCTTTTTTCTTTGTTCTCTTTTTTTTGACTGAGGTAGAGGACCATACTTTCTCTTTTTTTTTTCTTTCTTCTTTTTTTCTTGCTTTCTTTCTTCCCTTTTTTTTCTTTCTTTCTTTCTTTCTTTCTTTTCTTCCGCTCTTTTTTTCCTTTTATTTATTTATTTTTTTGTCCAAATATGCAAATTTGATCATATCGAGCCTATCACGATGATGACGATTTAATCAAATATGTACCTATCACAAAAATAGCGATGTAGTTGAATTGAATCGTGCCTATCACGAAGATGGCATGAGAGCAACGTAGTTGAATTGAATTGTGCCTGTCACGAAGATGGCTTGAGGTTCGAATAGTGCCTATCACAAAGATGGCGAGTTGATCAAGTCGAATCGTGTCTATTATGAAAATGGCGAATGATTCGAACAATGCCTATCACGTAAATAGCAAATCAAAATATGTTCATCGATTTTATTTTTAATTATTTTTTTATGGCTAAATTACAGAAAACCCCTCTGTCAAAATTCGATTTTTCACTTTCCTCCCATGTCATTCAAAAACCTACACTTTACCCCCTTGTAAAATGAAAAATGTTCACAGGGGGTACGGTGTGAACTGTGATGATAAAATGACCATTTTGCCCCTCACCATGTTCACAGAAGAAAAGGCTGGTGGCATTTTTGGCATAAAAAATATATAATAATATTTTATAAACGGAACCCTAACAGATTACTATCTGCAGGAGGCGAAGTGAAAATTTTTCATTTTACAAGGGGACAAAATATAGATTTTTAAATGATAGGGGGGGAGTGAAAAATCAGATTTTGACACGGGAGTTTTATATAATTTAGCCTTTTTTTACGAAAATGGTCGTTCGATCACCCCTTTGATCATGTCGAGCTTGTATATCACAAATATAACCGCTCAGTATAAGAATTGGCGATGCATACGTGGGTTTGATCATGTCGAGCCTATCACGAAGATGGCCGCTCGATCAATCCTTTGACCGTGTCGAGGCTATCACGAAAATAGCCGTTCGGTATAGGGATTAGCGATACATACGCACGATGAAAGTGACGATTTAATGTCAAATTTGATTTGTTCGAATCTATCGCGAAGACTGTAGTGTTGAACAAACCGACAAAAAAATCATATTTACACCATATGTTTGCATGCAATATCCTTTGTTGCCGTAGAAGTCGCCATATCCTTGTCGTCGTCGTCATCAGAATCATCGTGGTGTACCCTAGCTGAATGAAAGAGCGAAGCTTTTTTCTTTTTTCTTCCTTTTTTTTTTGTACTGGTTGGGAGAGGGGTGTGGCACAGCGCACCCCCCTCCTTTTGTAGCGCGCAGAGGGGGGGGAGGGGGGTCAAGTGGGAAGGAATCAACAAAAGAAGAAAAATTTTTTCTTTTCTTTTTTTTTTTTCTCATTCCTTTTCTTTTTTTTCTTTTTTTCTTTTTTTTGAAGAATCTAAATAAGCTAAGATTTTCCTTCTTTTGGGAATTATTCAAAAATTTATAAATATTGGATTACTTTCCCTTTTTGTTGATTCTTTCCTTTCTCTATTTTTTTTTCTTTTATATTCTTAATTTGAATTTTGAATTTTTTTTTATCTCAAACAAAGAGACTCTTGCACATAAAGCCGTGGGTAAGCATGTATTACATTTTCTCCAAATTTTCACTATTAGATTAAGAGCGCGTTTGGTTCGCGTTATCTTTTTAAGATACTTAGTAATCCAATCGGAATGTGAAAATATGACGATATTTGGCTAAATACATTAAGTAATCTATTTGGTAATCTTAAATTCACTTGGTAATGTGATTAATTTCATGGCGCGTTTGGTTCGCGTTATCTTTTTAAGATATCTAGTAATCCAATCGGAATGTAAAAATATGACGATGTTTGAGTAAATACATTAAGTAATCTATTTGGTAATTTTAAATTCATTTGATAATGAGATTAATTTAAAGTGCTAATCCTATTCCCTTGGAAGGAGATAGGTATCTCACATTAATTATTGGGGTAATGTTAAATGTTTTTTAACCTAGCCTATTATCTCCTCTCTCCCAACCCATCCCGATCCCCTCTCACAGCGAGACTCTCCCCGACCCCGTGGCGATTCCCTCTGACAGCGAGACTCTCCCCGTCCTCTTCTCTCGACCTAGGGAATCCATGCCATGATCACCTCCACCATGCGAGACTCTCCCCGACCTCTTCTCTCGACCTAGGGCATCCATGCCATGATCACCTCCACCATGCGAGACTCTCCCCGACCTCTTCTCTCGACCTAGGGCATCCATGCCATGATCACCTCCACCAATCGCAGCGGCATCGCTCGCCATTTCTGAGGTTTACTTGCTCCAAAACAAGGTTCGTGAGGTAATTTCTTCTCCATTTCCTTTTCCCATGTCAGATCCCAAATTTTTTTTTTGATTTTTTGAAGGATTTATTGTTATGCCATGAGCAAAATCTTTCTAGTTTGTATTGATGCTATAAAATGTTGTTTAAATAGGTTTAGTGCATTATTTGTTTTGATTTTGAATGGATTTATTGTTTAAATGAATTTCTGTTTGTGTTTCCCCTTTGTAACATCTTAGTTTGTGTTTTACTCTGTGCTTACTTCTGGTAAAGCTAGTATACAACAAATTGTCATGGATAATTAAGGATTTGAAACTGCCGTGATGGGAAATGAAAATATCTTTGATATTATTTAACTTTTTTCACTGATTTTTGGCTGAGACTAAAAGGTAGAGTCATGAAACAGAGTAAAACTTAATCTTGTTTACTTGTCTACCACTTCAGAGACAAAAAGCTTAGGCATTTAACTATGATTGGTTATTGCAAAAATTGTTCGGATATAGAGTTAAGATCTTGTCCATGGGCAGAGCTAGAGAATGCTCTCTTGTTTAATGATGTGGAGGTTGAAAGCATCCGACCCACATGTTAAGGATGGAATTTATTGAGGATAATTTTTAGCCCTTGTTTTGCCTGATCTTTATATAGTTTCTCTACTCCAAGCAGCATCCGGAAAAAAATTAAATTAAATGTCCAAAGTTTGTGCTCCAGGAAAAGTTAAAATGAGCCTGTAAAAATCAGAAGCAAAATATCTAGTTTAAAAAGCTATTGTGTCTGTCGCAGCAAAAAAAAAAAATCATTAGAATCTGAGGAAAACAAACTAATTGTATTGTTTTGAACACGCCCGCAAACCTGCGCCCTAAAAACCCTACAAAGATACTCTATATTATGATGATGAATTTCCAGTTGAAAGGACCACTTTATGTGGTGATGAGTATCTTTACATGTGTATTGGCAATTTGAATCATTCTCTTAAGAATTGAATGTTATGTTAATAGTTGGTCTTAATTAGTAGTTTGTCAATAATTTTTTCGAGTCTCATATTTGGGACTTGTATCTTTCATCTCTTCCTTTTATTCTAAGCTAGAATCTGAGATTGTGTTGTGTTACTGGCATCGTTAATCCTGTAATTGTCTACAATGTTTTTCTATTCTCTATTATGTAAATAAAATTTACTCTGCTCATAATATCTTAGTCTTTCTCAAGGTTCCCATGATACATAAAGCTGTAAAAATTTTACGTTGCTAAATTCCAGTGCTCTTAACCTGTGGCTTTATTGAAAGCCCATTTGGTATATGTTTACATAGCGTAGCTGGGCTTTTAGAAGTGAACGCTAACCAAGAAAATTGCCAATGCACATGAACCTTACTTCGACCCTCTCCAATAATTCAATGTGGACCTCAGCAATAATTCAAATTGCCAATACACATGTAAAGATACTCATTTCTAGCCTTAGCTAGATGAGTAGAGCTGGATAATCCAATTGATCCCAGGCAAAACAAATAATGCACTAAACCTATAGTTTCAATAATGCACTAAACCTATAGTTTCTGTCTTAATTTGTAAAAGGCATATGTTCAATTAATTGTCCTTGTTTTATGCTTCTTCTGTTTGTGATCAATAGTTTTCAGATTCCTTGTTTTATGCACTAAATCTATAGCTAATTGATGTTTTATCTACAAGATCCACTATTCTTTGAGTATATTTGTTATTCCTAGGTATTTAACATCATGCTTTTGAATATGCTAGAAAAGTATTTGCTTTAGTTAATTTGAACAGATGAATAAGTTAATTCTTTGATACTAGCAAAAAAAAATTGAGTTAACTGCTTTTTAATTTAGTTTGACTGAATTTTTTCTTTCTATTTGCTTTATTTTAGTTGTGTTGAAGATGGATCTAACTTCAAATGAATTCTTGCCCGGCAACTGATGCAATTCGAAAGGAAAAGTTGTTTGAAGAGCTTTTGAAGGTTGAGGGACTCGTCGATAAGGATCGTATGATTGCTTACGATATCTTAACATGATACAACCAAACTAACTGGATTTTACGGAATTCCGTCAGAGTTTAGAAAGGAATATATTGAGTATATTCTAACTACACGTAGATAAAGTTGTTTTATATTTTGCAATGACTAGAGGATGTCAAACTTTGGTATTTTGTTTTTGTTTTCAATGTCTATGAAGCGTTGAACTTATTTGTTGTTTACTTTCTATGATAGATGTTGCTTTCTTGTTTGGACTTGTTATGGATATTTGATGTTGCTTATAAATTTTTATTTTTGAACAATTGTCTTTATTGATGATGATGCTATTACTATTTCAATATTATAATTTTTTAGCTTGTTTGACAATTATGATGCAAATTTTGTAGTTAATTTGCAATAAATATGTCGAATTTGTTTGAACCGGTTAGTTTTAATTTTATATTACTACTAACATTACTAGCTAATAAAACAAACACATTAATTTATCTTTCTGGTAATCTCAGATTATATGACTGCGCGAACCAAACACATTAATTTATCTTTCTGGTAATCTCAGATAATATGACTGTGCGAACCAAACATCGAAATGCTATATTCTTAGTAATAAGATGAGTGGGAATCAAATTCTTGGGCATTCTTCTACTTCTAGTAATCTATCATAGCACGAACCAAATGAGCCCGTAAAAGCACCTTAAAAATCTGCTGTAAAATGTTACACATTTATTTAGTGTATATCAACAAGATTAACTTAGCAATACTAAACTCTCCGCTGACCAATGAATTGCAGCTCTTGCCTCCTTTCGGTCATACGCGACATGTACATATATACTGATGGACATGCAAAATAAATTAGAATACCTGTTTAATTTAAATTAGAACTATTTCATCCACACAGTGATACAGCTGTAAATTAAATTTCCCTTACATCGCCTATATATATATGTAACATTAAATCAGGTGTGTATTGATTTCTCGTTGCCTTTATATCCCCTACAAAGCTAAGCATCCAACATACGCTGAAATTAATCTAAGCATCCAACATGCGCATTTGCTTTTTCCTTATAACTCTCTGGTATATATATATATATTCTACGAATGCAAGACCTGACCATTACGATTCGTCAATGTTGGCACAGGCACCTGTTTCTCTTCACTTCTGGATTCGTCGGCGAACTCCGAAATCTCAGCCTTGTACACATAAAATCGGCTTACAAAGAAGAAAAAAATCAAGTTCGCGCAGTTAAGGGCAGTGAAAACGGCATAGTAGTAGTCCAAGTGAGACTCATTGAGGTTGTTAAGAATCCACCCCTTGTGTCCATTCCTTTCGGTCATACGCGAAACCGTGGATAAAAGCAAGCTACTAAGGAAATTCCCAACACCCAAGCTCGTCATGGCGTAGGACGTGCCGAGGCTCTTCATCCCCTCGGGCGCCTGATCGTAAAAGAACTCTATCTTGGCCACCTCTAAGAAAGAATCTGCGACGCCCATGAGCACAAACTGAGGCAGTAAAATGAAAATGGTTAGCGGAACCTTTCCCCCGCTCTCGACTACATTGTGCTCTCTCGCGGCGCTTAGCCTCCGACGCTCCGTGACAGAAGCGATCGCCATTATAAAAATGTGCAGGACCAGACCAACTCCCATTCTTTGAAGGAGAGAGATCCCGCGGGGGTCCTTGGTCCACCGCCGCATGAAAGTCACGAAATATCGGTCGTAGATCACAACGGAGACAAGCATTGAGATCGTGACGAAGGCCTGGAGGGTGGCGGGGGGGATCTGAAAGTGCGGGCCGACGTGGCGGTTCAGAGTGGTGCCTTGCTTCACGAAGAGAGTGTTGATCTGAGCTACCATTATGCTCGGGACGAACGTCGCGAATAAGATCGGTATCATTTTCAATATCAGCTTGGTCTCCTCGACTTGCGTTACCGTGCACAGCATCCATGGTGTTGCAGGGCCCGTCTTTACGGCGGCTTTATTCAGGGCTCTGCAGGAATAAGTGAAAACATCAGAATAAGTTTCCCAATCACCATTATGATCAGTTTGTTGAACTTTTGTTCACAAAAGAGTTGGTGTATGTACGTGAGGATCCAGCATCTATCTCTAGCTAGCTGTTGTTTAGGAATTCTATTGTAACTTTTTGTAAGCAAACTTACCATACACCCTTCATTCTAGGTTTGATAAAAAATCAAATAGTAAATATAAAAAAAATTAATGCGACAAATAAGATATATACCCCACTTTGGAGTATATATACCAGTAACGTTGCATTGCTCTATCGTATAGAGCTGATCTAAACTTTGGATAATTTGAAAATGACATTCAACTTGTAAAAATTCTGATTTTACTACGTGGCTCCTCAAATCGTTTAAACTTCTTAAAAGTAATTGCCTGCATCTGGTGCTTCCAGGTATTGATACACCATATTCCAATTTCTTTTAAGAAAAAATATGAATCTGATCATGTTGTTAGTTCAATCGACGTTCAATTTTTAATTAAACAAAAGAAAAACTATAATTTATTGGGTGGTGAAGATCGAACAATCAAGCAAAATAAATGATTAATCGAAATACGATATATGAAAGCATATACGTACGTACCGAGTGTACACAATAATTTTCCAAAACTAATACATAATTAAAATAAAATAAAACAAAGTGTTGTGTAGTAAAAGCTAAAAAAAAATGAAAATTAGATAGTTGGTTTCCAAAAGATTGAAATATTTAAGTTAGTTCCACTTATATATTTTTACCATAAAAAAGAAAAAAAAAAAAAAAAAAAAAAAGAAGGTGGAGGGGACAATTTCAGAAGGGCACTGTATATAGGTAATTAGGCTGCGCGCTCTCTCTGTACATTTTTACCAAAAAAAAGAAAAAAAAAAGAAGAAAAAAAAAGAGAAAATTAAAGACAGTGGGGAATGATTGAATGAATTAAAGTTCAAAACCTGAGGGCGGGAGTGGGGCGGATGCGGCGGAACTTGCGGTTCTTATTAGCGTAGTCCTGCAGGTCCGGGTCGTGGAGGTCGTCGGGATGGGTGGGCAGCGGGACCCGCCACTTGCGGGCGGCCGCGACGAGGACTCTGGCCATCCTGGTGAAGGGGCTGCCGGCAGGCAGCTTGTGGCGGTAGAAGGGCGTGCCTGCCACGAAGATCGCCACCGACACTGCCAGCCCCGCCGTCGGCAGGGCGTACCCCAGGCTCCACCCTACATTGTCCTGCAGCCGTACGTGGGGAGAAGAAAATTTTGATTGCAAATTTTTTTTCTGCCGGAACTTAATCTTGCTTTTCATATATATATATATATATAAGGATGCGCCGTTAAAGAATTGAACTTATCGAATCCTGCACAAACTGTAACAATTAACTTACGCGCGCGCTTACCTGGATGTAAACGAGCACGGTGTTGGCGAAGAGCGTCCCGATGAAGATGCTGAACATCCACCAGTTGAAGAAGGAGAGCTTGTGGGCTTTCTCTCTCGGGTCGAACTCGTCGAACTGGTCCGCCCCGATCGTCGAGATGTTTGGCTTTGTGCCGCCCGTGCCGACTGCCAGGATGTAAAGCGCCGCAAAGAAGACGCCGAGCTGCAGAGAGGAGGCCTTTGTGCTGCATGCTGTGGGGCCAGCGGCGGCGGCCGTGGTGGTGTGGGGATTGCATGGTGGGGGTTTGAGTGAGGGGAGGGAGACTGAGAGTGTTATTAGTATCATTCCCTGTTTGAGGGTACGTGAAAAAGAAAAAATATATCAGCTTTTGTTTCATTAATTACATTTTTTTGGGTTTCAATCGACCTGCTCGGAGTTTAAGATCATTACTAATTCCCAACCTTTACTTAATTAGTTTATCTTTTTGGTTAATTTTCAACGTTTTTTCCCCCCCTTGTATGTATTCGGACCTAATTTTTAGCTCTAGCCAAGTCTAAATTTGGTGGGCCAAGCCTAGCTAGTCGTGCTCGGTCGCTTACGAAAATTCTCCAGCAGAGCCTAATTGACCAAACAAATGAAACACTCATGATCAATTTATATAGATTTTTAATGTTTGCATAAATTAGTATTTTTATTAAATTTTATTTTAAAATAATTTAAAGTCTAAATTTAAATTTGAATTAAAATTAAAATTTTTAAATTTCAAAATTATATAAAATTTTAAATTTTATATTTTAATTTAAAAAATAATTCCAAAATTCTAAAATTTAAAATTTAAAAATTGAATTTTCAAATCTAAATTTAAATTTAAAATTTCATAATATAAATTTTAAATTTTAAATTTTAAATTTTAAATTTTAAATTTTAAATTTTAAATTTTAAATTTTAAATTTTAAATTTTAAATTGAAGATTTACAATTTAAAATTTAAAATCTGAAATTTAAAATCTAAAATCTAAAATTTAAAATAAAATTTAAAATTAAAATTAATTTTGAAAATTAAAATGTAAACGTTAAAATTTTAATTTTAAAAATTTGAATTTATAATTTGAAGACTAAAACTTGTAACTTTAATTTTTAAATTTTAAAATTTTAAATTTAAATTTTAAAATCTAAAATGTTAAATTTTAAATTTTATCTTAAATTTTAAATTAAAATTTAAAATTTAAATTTAAAATTTTAAAATCTAAAATTTGAGATTTGAACTTTAAAATTAGAATTTAAAATTTAAAGTTTAAAATATAAATTTTAAATTTTAGATTTGAAAAGTTAAAATTTAAAAATTTAAATATGAATTTAAAATTTAAAAAATAGAATTAAATTTAAATTTAAATATTGAATTTAGAATTAAAATAAAAATTTAAAGTTTGAGTTGTAAATCAAAATCAGATTTCAAGAATCAGTTTTTTCTGCTTCTTATTCTGGAGTGTTCAAAATCATTTTTCTGATTTTGAAACGTAAAATCAGATTTTTTAGCTCGCATTGTCAAACGCTTTAAAGAGCCCAAAAGTTTTGTAAGCCCAAAATCACTTCTAGAAAACTAGGCAAAACAGGGCGCAAGTCGAACCTGGCCGACCCATTAAAAAACAACTTAGAGGGATTGGGTTCCATCAAGTCGAATCTTATCAGGCTCGATTTACTGAGATATTCTCGTGTTGCACATAAATACAAGAACAAAATTTTTCTAAGATACTATTCTAATATGGACTAATCATATTAGTATTAATTAGATTCTTTGCTATCTTATATGACACAGTATAATTAGTTTAGATTAATATTATATAATAAAGTCTGGTTACTATAATATTAATAGTATCAAGCGCTTGATGTTATTGAGTTTTTCGCCGTTAGATTTACCCTTTTAACTATTCTCACTCATTAAATCATCCTATTCAACCAACCACTCACTCAATTCTAAAAAACTACTATGATTCTAACTGGACATCCTTTCATTTAGGGCATGTTTGGTTGCTCAAAAGTAGGTGAAGTGAAAAAAATCACTTTTATAAAAATAACTTTTACAAAAGTGACTTTTCAGTTCGATTGTTTAGTTGGCTACAAAGTAAAAATATTAAAATTGTAATTTTGTAATTTTGATTATTAAAATATATATAAAGAGGTGAAAATATAAACAAACGACTTATACTCACAATTTAAATTAAAATTTTAAATTTAATTTCTATTAGAATTCAATATTATATTTTAAAATTTAAATTTAAACTTAAATCTAAGTTGAATTTATAATTAAAATTTAAGGCATAAATTTAATTTACAATTTGAATTTATAATTTAAATTATAACTTAACTGAAATTAAATTTTAAAATAAAAGTTCAACACAAAAATTAGAACATTTATTCAAATTTGAATTTATAATTTTAATTAAATCATATATTAATTTACTCTTTGATCTTAAATTTTGAATTCAAATATAAATTCACAATTTAAATCAATATTTAAATTAAAATTAAAATTTTAGTTTAAATCATAATTCGAATTGAACATTTGTATTGATAATTTGAATTCAAATTCAAACTGAAACTAATTATTGAAATTAAATGTAGATAGCAAATTTAAATTTGAAGTTGAACTTGAAAATTTAAATTTTAAATTCAAATTTCAGTCAATAATTTGAATTTATAGTTGGAACATTTTGATTTCAAATTTCAAATTGAAGTTCTTAACTAAAAATAATTTAATTAAAATTTAAAATTTAAAATTAAAATTTAGATTTAAATTTAAATTTAAATTATAGAATTCAAATTTAAATAAAAATAAAATTTTAAATTTTAAATTTAAGTATAAAGTCACAAATTTGAATCTAAAATTTTATGTTGAATTTTAATTTACAAATAAAATTCAAAATTTGATCATAAATTTCATTCAAATTTAAAGTGAAATTCAACTTTAAAAATAAATAAATTTAAATATTAAAGTTAAGACCAAATGTAATCTCTTAACTAAGCTCTCCACTTTCGGGGACTTTTGAATATTTTGAGCTGAAGTCATAAAAGTGAGATTTAGGTATAACTCATTTTATCAGTCCACTTTCGTAAGGTGACTTTCATATTCATTTTTGCAAGCCAAACAATCTATAAGACGTAACTTTTTAAAAATGCCACTTTCGATACTTCACTTTCGACCGAACCAAACATGCCCTTAAGAGCTGAAAACCTAATACATAGCACCAAATATTTGATATTATTAATATTTGATACTATTAATACTGACCGTTCCTAGAGCAAGTGGCAAAAGACTTGGTGGTTAGTAGTCGAGACCCAAGTTCGAATCCTAATTAATTCACATTTTTCCAGCTAAGTTTATATCTAAATGAAATAAACGAAACGGGTAGCGTGCTACCTATCTCTCAAAAAAATAAAATAAAATTTGATACTATTAATAGTATAATAACCTAATTCTATTATATATATATATATTATTATAATTGTTATAATAAAGATTTTTTCGGCGACAAGGGTCCACATGCAAGTTGCAAACAAACTAAGGGTCAAACTCGGCGCCACCATACAGAAAGAGTCAAAAAAGGAGAAAGACTAAGTGGGAGATAATAAGACGAAAAAAACAAAACACCTATTGGTTTGAGCAACAAACCGGGAGATGATGGATGTACAGCAAAAAGTCTGGAGGAAGTGAGAAAGAGAGGTGATAGCTAGCTAGGAGAAGAGTCTAGGCAAGGGTTGGTAAGTGATTTAGATGGATTGAGTAACAAATTAATGAGAGGACATCTAATTCGTAACAACAAAATGATTTGGAGGGTTTATGGGCCAAATTTAATTTCTGATGTAGCAGCTGGTTTACGGTTGGAAAGTTGATGTCTAAATCACATACAAGATATTTATGGATGGCAATTTTTCACCAATCTTGATGCTTAGAGAATTCTTGGCATATTCGTCAAATATCGCTGTTCAACGAAAAGATGAGATGATCATGAATATTCTCCGATAGGCCCTAGAAGGGGTTCAGTCTAGGAATTAATTTGAGGGGCGACATGAGAAGCATGTGGGATAGGTGGATGTTAAGAAACAGATCATAGCCTATTCGAATAAGATTGACCAGCTTGATAGCCTGCTAGTGAATCATCCGAAATTTAAGGAATAATACTATTTTTAGAAATGATTACGCAGACCATACGATGGTAACTAAGAGGCAACTTTCCTAGTGTTTATTTTTCTTTTCGCTTCTACCGAGGTCTTTTTACCTCACCAATATTATTTAATTTATATTTTTAATGAATGAAACAAATAATTAATGTGCTACTTTTTTCTCAAAAAAAAAAAAAAAAAATCTCCGATAGGCCATTCGGACATACAACTAGCTAGCTCACTTCGATACTAGCTAGTAGCATTATCTAATTTGTTTGCGTAAAAGGATTTTTTTTTCTTTTTTTTTTTTTACTTATGAAAATGATTCGCCTGATAAGTTTTGGTTTCTTACCAAGTCGGACCTTTGAATTGGGTGCCATGGCCGTGCCTCCCTTTGCAAAAATAAAATAATTTGATGAATGGTCAAATCATCCTACACCCCTTCCTAGATACAGTACTGTACAAATTAAGGGTATTCTATATATATATATATATATATATATGTCGCATTTACTCATTAATTGATGCACTTGTATATATGCTACTTGGGAATTGTTTATATATATATATGTGAGATAGCTTGCATGCACAAGCATATATTCATTTTCGTCTTAATTTCTTGGTCAGTGCAACAATAAGGACTCCGAAATAACTATTCTTTTTTATACACTCGTGAAATTGCTCACAAGCTTGAAAATTTTGATCACAGTTTATATAAACTGATTAGATTGGATCTGATTCAATAAATTTATTCTGTCCGTAGTAATATAGATATGTAGACATCACTTTTCTTGTACAAGAACAAGCATAAAAGAGTTAGGGAAGTATGAATTTTCTATGCACGATGCTACGATGTTTATGTTAATGTGAGAATGGAGCTCGAATTCGCTTTAGAGTTTCCGTTAAGCTCTAAACATGTTTAAAACAACATTCATATACTGTTAGCAGGAAATTCTCATCTTTTTCACACTGCCCGACTTTGTTCATGCATATTAAAATCTAAAAAGAGATGCATTTGCTTAAAAATAAGTAAATAAATAAGTAAAAATTCTGATGCGGATATATGTAAATTAAACGTACCAAGAGATAAATAACGGATGCGATAATGAATGTGCGGTAACGGCCGAGATGCGCATCCGCGACATAGGCACCAATAATCGGAGTCATCCAAATGGTTCCAACCCAATTAGTCACATTATTAGCTGATGAGACCGTGCCTTGGTGTAATTTAGTGGTTAAATACAACACCAAGTTTGATGAGATCCCATAATATGCCATCCTCTCAAACACTTCATACACTGCACAATATATATATATATATATATATATATATATATATATATATATAATCACTTAATATAGTTAGCGATTGATTTTACTTTATATATACAATAGTATTGGAGCTATATTTGCAATAGGAAAGCATTAAAGAACACAAAATTCCTCATCTAGCTATTTCTTCTTATTTTTCCTTGAGAAAAGAACACATGAAAATGGACTGTAAGTTTAGCTAGGAAACATGGAACACATGATCGAAAAAGGGTTAGTAATTGGTTTCGCGCGTTTAGGGCTTGTTTTGTCCGATCAAGGTATATAAATGCGGTGCACAAAGAGTTTTAGTGTATAATGGTACTAGAGCTATAGTAAGTGGCCCCATCAAATGGTCTCGAACTATCGAGTCGCTTTTGCCATTGTCATAACGATCGAGGGCACTAAACTTGTAATTGAAATGTGATTGTTTGAAATGAAGATTTACATTGCATATTTTTGCTTTTATACTAAAAAATTTCACAAGAAGTTATCCATCTTACACTTAAAGAAAGAAAAAGGAAAAAAAAAAGAGCCCTTTAAATTAAATTTGGTGACTTTGGTTGCTAGGTCTCTATATATGTACTATTAACAACGTAGCAGTAATATAAAATTTGGGCTTTTTTTGCAAATAGCCCCCTAACAAATTTTATTTGCAAAAATAGCCCTGTCCAAAATTTATTTGCAAAAATAGCCCTGGCCCTGCCACGCCAGCGCCACGTCAGTGCCACGCGGGCATGGCTAGGCCAGCTATTTAAGTTGAACACGGTGATTGGTTCATCGTGTCTAAACACGGTGAACAAATCACCGTGTTCAATAGGAATGCGGCGGTCGGTATTTCTATTGAACACGGTGAACCAATCACCGTGTCTAGACACGGTAATTGGTTCACCGTGTTCGATAGAAATATCGCACCAACAAAAATGGCTAAGGGTATGGTATTTCTATTGGACACAGTGAACCATTCACCGTGTCTAGACACGGTGATTGGTTCACCGTGTTCTCTTTGAATACCTCCCCCCCCTCCCCTCCGCGAACTCTGTCTCGATCTCTCTGTCTAAATGCAATATCTATTGGACACGGTGAATTGGTTCACCGTGTCCACAGCAAACACTCTAGACACGGTGAACCATTCACCGTGTTCTCTTTGAATACACTTCCCCCCCCCCCCCCCCCCGAACTCTGTCTCGATCTCTCTCTCTCTTCGATCTCCTCTCTCTCTCTCGCTCTCTTCCTCTTCTCTCTCTCCTCTCTAGCCGATCGCCGTCGCCCTTTATTGCCCAAGGTAGCTTCATTCCTCGTTCTCCCTAGCCCTAGCCCTAGAAGCTCTCTCTCTCTCTCTCTCCTCTCTCTCTCTCTCTCTCTCTGCTTGGGCCCACACCGCGCCCGCCGCGACGTCGCCCTCACCCGCCGCTGTGAGGTTTCTCACAGTGAGAAGCCCCACCCCACCCACACCACCCCCCCGCCTCTGTAAGGCTTCTCACAGTGAGAATAGGCTTCTTACAGTGAGAAGTCCACCCCCCTTCACAGTGTTGTGAGAGTGCTGGGGGGTGCGTTCACTGTGCGGGGGGGCGGGCGGCGGGGCTCTACCCCCCCTTCACATTGGTCTCACAGTGAGAAGCCTCAAGCAGAGCTTCTCACTGTGAGAATCCCTCCCCCCCACTCAGCACTCTTTCCACAGTGAGAAGCACTTGTGAGGTTTCTCACTGTGAGGTGCGGGAGGGCTTCTCACAGTGAGAAGCCACTGTGAGCACGGGGGTTTGAGGCTCTCACAGTGAGAATCCCCCCCCCACCCAAGCACTCTCACATGGCTTCTCACTGTGAGAAGCCATGTGAGCTTCCACAGTGAGAAGCCCCCACCCCCAAGACTCTGTAGCTTCTCACAGTGAGAAGCCTTTCCACTACCCTCCCCCTACCCAACTCTCTGCACCCCCCACCCCCCTCTTTCACTGATTGTTCTCTGTCTCTTTGTCACAGGTTATTCCTGCGTTCTTAATTGGCAAAGTAGTCGCGCCGCCGACCGTGCTTGTACAATGGTAATACCATCTTTTACCCTCTCTTTTGTTGTATGTTAGAAATGTGATATGTCTTGAGTTTAATATTTTTACATGTTAATATATAACTTTAGAACTCTATATCTGGCGACTTGTTCCTTTCTATATCTATTGGACGGAAAATTTGTCGAAACAATAATGACCACGATATATTGGTGCCGTAAAGAATTGGTTTGCGTCCGACGCAATATCTCATTTCGGGATTAGGAGATGGAAATATACAATGTTACTAATTATGATCGAGTGGACAGACCGTCTACGCATCACGGTGAAATGTTTAATGGGAGGCGAATGGAAATTTGTTAACGTATCAAATAACAATACACTATCTGGCGTGACGAGTATATTTCCGTTCCATGGATGTATAAAATTATACGTGGAGAAAGATGGGTCGACGGCACACGACCGTCCAAATAGCCGTTATCAAACGGAAATGTGTCGTACCCGCAATGATCAAAGAAATTACGTCAATCGCGAACGAGGTCGTACATCAAGTATAAAGTAATGACTTTATAATCTTTTTCGTGATTTCTCAATAGTTTAGGTGCGCGCGAAATTAATACTTTGTCTTGTAAGTGTTTTCAGGAGAGTTTGCAGTTCCATCTCAGCCAGTTATGCAGCATTGCATCTGCTGTATGGATCCGTCTCTGTGGTTATCAAAATGAGTGGTAGGTGATTGTATAATTAGTTACGTAAAAAATCAATGTGAATAATAATCATTATATATCTCTACAGGTCTACTGTCCTCCTTATCAAAGTCCACGACCATCATCTTATGTTCACGAATGGACGGATTGGGAAGTCAAGACCACTATCCCTCCTTATCAAAATGAAGTCCTCATGTAGTGTTCATCAATGGCCGCTTGGGAAGAAAGAAATACTAGCTCTCTCTATGTAGATGAAGGTCCAGGATCATCTAGTGTTCATGAATGGCGGCTTAGGAAGAAAGAAATACTAGCCCTCCCTATGTAGATGAAGAGTCCAGAATCATCTAGTGTTCATGAATGGCCGGCTTGGGAAGTAAGAAATACTAACTCTCCTTATGTAGATGAAGGTCCAGGACACATCTAGTATTCTCAAATGATCGGCTTGGCCAGTAAGAAATACTATCCCTCCTTATCAAAAGAAATTATTATGTACTCATCGTGAATGGACCAATCGGGAGTGACTACAACTGATCTATTGGACCGTAAGTAGAAGTTGATGAGGAGTATGTTAGTGAACTGATGAAGAGGATCAAGGCGAATTGAGTGCTGATTTAGTGATGACGAGGAGTTTTGTTGGGCGTGTTTCTTTTGGATCTCGATCATTGATGTGGCGGGGGGCTTGAATGCCCTCTGTCATCCGCGCCATTACGAGATGTAAGGCTGTTGAATTGGATTGAAACATCCAATGGCCAACAACAGAAGATGTACCGGACACCGGTTGAATCTCGTTGAATTTGACGATCAACGCACAACGGTTTACCTGCGGTAATACATTAATTAATCAAAAGCGTTGTTATGCATATAGTGAACAAAAATACTTGATCAGGGTCCGCTTCCAAGTGATGACGCAGTGGCTAATCGCCTTTTCATAAATCATCCTAGCTAGTAGGGCCTTGGCAACGCCTTGGCACATTGCACATAATGTGCGAGCTTAAAGTTTTTAAGTCAAATACAACTAGATATTACTGTGCGAATGTGGTGTCGATTCTATCGCCTGGAGATACATGCTCCTCAACCAAAAGGTAGTTCATTTTTAACAATAAAGATTGATAAAGCGTCTGCACACTTGTTTGGTTCCAATTTTCAAATACAAGACATCGAAATCTGTACACATCTTTCATATGGCAACATTTATAACTACCTGACACTAAGGGCAAGCGCTTACAATAGGTCAATGACATTCAAAGCTCTGAGTTCAGAGCGACGTTACACATAGCATATCATATAGTTAAGCTTGGCGGCACAGATATAAGGCACTAAAATTATATACGGTAGTTGGGAGCAAATCAATCTTCCAGAGCCTTCCTCGATACCCTTCTTCTATGTTGGCAAATCAACAAATCCAGGACACTATTACAAAGATTGATAGTAATAGTTAAGTGTGGAGCAATAACGAGAATGGTTTTTCACGAGCCTTTGGGCTTTTGGACGTGCGATCATGTTGGAGTATTGACGGCCATTACTTAGTTATCTTATGCTTACTCATCTGTATGGGAAATACGGAGGCACGCATTAATTGCCACAGTGTCGATGGAAATGGTGGTTTATTTCCGCTAGGTTTCGCAATTTGGTGGAGGGTGTGGAATGCTCGAGTTGTGGAGTGAGTTTTTAAGTTGCCTAAGAAAGGTATGATTAACAAGATCTCGAGTTATTACACTATTTCAGATGTTTAAAGGCCTAGCGAACCGTCGGTCTGCACGTTGTATTCCCACCAGTCTGAAGGTCATGCTCATCGATTGGTGTTTGCGCGAATATGAAGGCCAATATGAATATTTCATTTCAAAGGAAACACTTACTTAAATTTTTATCGAATTGGGAGTGCTTCAGAAAACGCAATATTACGCATTAAAAGGAAGATTGAAGGCTATGGATGAACGAAGCTTGGCGTTGGGTTGACATCTCATGAACGATAAGGACATATGGGCTAGAAGCTTTTGATGGTGGTCGACAATTTGGTATATGAAACTAACTCGATCGAACGTTTAAAATAGGGTGTTGAGGGGAAGTTCGCAGCGGCTTACCAATTACAAGCTTTTTTGATGGCCAACATTTCATCGAGTATGTTGAATTTTTTCTAAAACATTCGGACAGAAAGGCGCTGCAATGCTCCGCAGTTTGCACGACGTTGAAAAAAACCATCAATAGCCGGATCGAAAGTGCCGAGGGATATGCCGTTCAACGATTTGCATTTCATATGTTCAACATTACTTTGGCGAGAGATCAATACCAAGTGACTATCAATGGAAAGCAGTTCTACATGATTTCATCGTTTGTGTTTGGAAACTCACAGGAATCCTCTTGGTTCACCATTTTGCTCAATGTTGGTATGTCATCACACATTGAAATAGATTATTATGGCTTAATATTCTCCTGATATATCTGTCGATCATATGTAAGGCCTTATGAACGCGCCAATTTCTACCGGCGTACCCGATCGTGTTATTGGATCACATCCATATGATTCCGCTATAGTTGCCACACGCGGGAGAAGAAAAAAGGACGACCTAGCTGATAACCGTATACCGTAAGTGTTATGACGGAAGCCAGTGGGGAATAGGGAGGGCAGCTGTAGTATGTGTACAGCTTGGACATTATAAAGCAGTTGTCCTGAAATCAGGCAAAGAAGAAATCGAGAGGACGTCCGTCGATAGGTTTTCCTATTAATATGGACACTATAACTCTTAATCTTTTTACTTACGCACATTTTACAATCATATTGTATCTAATTAATGTTTTTTTTTTGTGCCAATATTCAGATGGACGATCATGACGACCGGACCTATTGCATACATCCGTGCTGACTGAGCCAGCCACGACATAGATTACTTTGATCAAGAGGGGAGGTAAATTTTTAAAAACATTTTCAAATTTACTAGAATCTTCTTTAACTTATGTACTAATTTACCGTGCTGGCAATTCACAATCGATGCAGGGATATTCTCCTGTTCAATACGGAAGTATGTGCGCAAAGTTGAAGCAGATTGGCCAGTGCGAGCATCTGCGGTGTTGGACTTATTGCGCAGCAGGATTTTATTAGCGTTTTCACGATTTGCGCCGCTACAGCTCGATCGGTTCATTTATTACTGGGCATTAGTCTGAGGTGGCGCGGGAGACAAGAGTTTCCATTTGCGACATGGAGAGATGAGTATTACATTGATTGGATGTTGGAGTTTTATTACGGGACTCC